>NC_071091.1:103820077-104120077 GCF_027358695.1 Spea bombifrons | reverse complement strand
CTAAAAAGGAACGAAGGAATCCAAATGATTAGGTGTGATAGCAAAAAAAACCCCATAAACGTAATAATCATAATAAGTGTCCATTGTTGTCCTTTAAAATGTCATGAACTTTTCTTTCTCCTATTTGTGTATTTTTCTGACCTCCCCGCTAACATACTATCCTACACCCCCCCTCGCTGACCACATCAGCCATGTCATTTTAACACATTAACCAGCTATGCAGCGACGGGGGACGTAACTAGGGGATTGTGATATGTGTTGCCAGAAAACGTGGCCGACACACACACTTCTCACAATGACAATGTTATTGTATTTATGGAGGGTTTTGTTTTCCGGGCACATGAACACGTAATAGGAGTTGGGCTTCTCCACTGTCACTCACTAGTGGCGATTCCGTACATTATTTTCATACATTTTCTTGGCCTGGCTCTCTAAATCTTGAACTGCTTCTAAACTGTGCTGCATTGCCCATCCCTGGATTACGAAGAATTTTGAAAATAGATTTTTTTTTTAGTAACACTTGCTTTGTGCCTTCTAGTTACTGAAGATTTGATCAGACGGAGAGCGGAGCACAACAATTGTGAAATATTTTCTCTGGAAGAACTCTCCCTCCACCAGCAGGAATTACAGCGGATAGAACACATCGACAAGTGGTGCAAAGAGCTAAAAATCCTCTATCTTCAAAACAATCTTATTCCAAGAATAGGTGAGTTGCTTTTGTGTTTTAAAAATTTTATTATGTTAAGGAAGATCTGCCATGCTCCTCTTAATTAAAAAGTGTGTTTAAAGGGAATAATATCTTTTTGGTCTGGGTTTTTGTCTGTGTGCCAATGGCTTACAGATATAAAAATAGAGGGAACTATCTTGCTGCTTTTATACGATAAGGGCGTCTTTTTATATCCAAATTAAGGTAGACCCTTTTACTCACTAGTGAGTCTCTCGTTACTGTCTAAATGACTGAGTTCATTGGCTTTGGTAGGATAAGTGCTAGGAGAGCACAGTATTTATGGATGATCCAGTTGTAGGTAAGGCAGCATGACCGCTTTTCAGACTTTGCTCCAGAACCACATTTTTATTTCTAATAGAATAGTATAATTTTATGTCTATTATTCTGTTTGCTGCCATTCCTTGGATTAAAGCAGTGTGTGCAGTTCTTGCATCCAGAATTGTTTTCTGCCATTTATGGAGTTTAGGCTTTCATTTTGATGATTTACTTAAAGAACACACTCATTCCGTACCATTTAAAACATATTTCATGATGCACTTGATAATTGATTGTCCTTAAAGAGGAAGCCCAATTGAACCACTATTCTTCCTTGAACATAAAATACAATGTAGATTAGCCATTAAGAACTTGGATATTATCTTATTCTGTTCGTATAAACATTATCTGCAGACCTTTGTTTTCATTAGTAGGAGGGTCCTACTGGGTGATTGAGACTGAGCCATTCTAAAGAGTCAGTATACTGGTTTATGAGAACAGAGTTAGAACTCTTAAATAACTAATCTAGCAGCAAACATTATCTTATGCAAAAGAGACAAAAAGCAGTAAAATATTGCAAACTTATTTTTAGTGTGACACCAGTAGTAACATTTAAGGGGGGGTTCACATTTAAGGATGAATGTGTTTTTTCTATCAGATTTATCAGATATTTTTGTGAAGCAATTGTTTTGTTTTCCAGAAAATGTAAGTAAACTTAAAAAGCTGGAGTATCTAAACTTGGCTCTGAACAACATAGAAAGGATTGAAAATTTAGAAGGTAAGCAAAGCTCTGTTCTTTTCTTTTCTTTTTCTTCTTTACATTTACATACAATGTTAGACAACACCTGCATTACTGTTTGCTTTTTTTTACATTTTTTAATGTGAAATGTGTTTTTTGGTGGGGGGGGTGTTAACATTAAATGGTCATGCCCTGTGTCCGAGACACCACTGTAGAACTACAGAATGAATCAAAGCCTTGACTGCTGAGGAGATTTTAAGATGCTTTTTATACAAATCTTAAATATGTATTTATTGCCAATGTAAGCTATAGTAAACCAATCATGCCTTAAGCAAGCCTTTAGCTAGGTGACAATGTAACGTCACATTTGTTCCATTGATTTGGTGTCAGAACAAGTAAATTGGACATTTGGATAATTGGATTTTCAACATATGCTAACATAAATTATTTTAATTTGCACTTGAATTTTAATTTACAAAAGCCTAGGCGATGATACTTCAAAACTAAGTCTTATCATCATGTGCTCTTTAATGTAAGTGATAGGTGCGTTGCAAAATTCCCCAAAGCGTGTTTGTCCCATTTCCCCCACTTCCAGTTAAATGCCCTGCAGGAGATTACATTTGGCTGAATGCACCCCCCTCCTTCCAGCGAGGTCAGAATAGATAGATGCGTACAGGGGTCTGTTTAGAACTCTGTGCTTATGTGAAGTCTTCTCTTTAAATTCACTGGAAGCACTTTCCTGACACTTTTTGCTTAAGCTGTCAGTGACAGGCACCTACATTAAGGCTTAGAAGTTTTGAGTCCAAAGTAAGCAAAAGTAAAAACTCAAAATAAATCTGTTATAAAGGAACTTATTGCCAGTGGAAATAATGTGGCTCCATCCACTCTGTGTATCACAGGGATCAGGACTTAACATAAGTATGGAGTGTTGCTTAAAATGTGTATTTTTAAGATCAAGATGCCATTCGCTTTATTCCAGGTTGTGAATCGCTGCAGAAATTAGATCTAACCGTTAATTTTGTTGGAGAGCTGTCCAGTATAAAGAGTCTGAAGCACAACATTCACCTCCGAGAAATGTTTCTGGTTGGAAACCCTTGTTCCCAGTTTGAAGGTTATCGGAAGTACGTTGTGTCTAATCTTCCACAGTTAAAGGTAAAATAAGCATAAAGATGTGTTTTTCCTCTTTCACAAGAACGTATTAAAAAAAATGAAACCATACATAACCGCCTCAACCGCACATAGTTCATAAGAGTGACGGTTTTCTCACTCTCTTCCTCCTGATCTCTCCTGCAATGTGTGCAATCCGCCAGCAGAGGGAGAAATCCAAGGTCCCAGCACGGTCTCTTCCAGTGGGTGTCAGCATTGACATGCCAGATCGGACATTCCTCTTATAACAGTACACCGGCATCCGTACTGAGCACCATTACATAGGATTTGTTGGTGGAAGTCAGAAGTGCTGGCTTCTGTTGATAGGGGAGAGTCCAGGGTGGCATTAGACAGCCTGATCGCCCCTGCTGTGGCAGGAATATGTCCCTGCAGATTCAAAGTAGACTGGATATACTGGATAGTCTTATCCATAAGTAAGGTAACTGGTTAAACCAGGGAACTGAGGGTCTTGGTGCTTAGGGTTTTGCTTTTCTGAACACACAAACCAGCACAATACAGAGCATGCTGCTAGCTGTGAGATCAGTGGGTCCATGTGACCCCACATCAGGTTATCTGGCAGTAGTAGTGCAGCAACTCCTGGCTTCCCCTTTGTGTTTTTATCCTCTTCTGTGTGCAGTGAACTTGTCGATCCCTTATTTAAACCATTTTTATGTGTCTCAGCTATCTGGAACACCAAAAGGCTCGGGGTTGTAGGGTTTCATGGGTTATGTGGTATTACTTTATAAAGCACCATTAATGAGAATCCCCATACAAAATACGAGGACTGCAGTCTCTTGTTAAAAATGTTTGTATTGATTGTAAAGTCTCACAAAGTGAATTTGAGTGCGGAGAGAATGTCGGTAGATAGATTTTGCATAACATTTTGTTGTGATTAGGTTGGATAAATATATTCCTCCAGTAGACTCAGGATAAATAGGACTTTGCTTTCCATGCAAATTGATTTTAAACCACAACAGTAAATTATGTCCTTTTATAATGGTTGCTGGGGAAATATTTACAGAGATGATTAGATACATTTCCAATCTTTAGGCTTCAATAACAATTTGATTATGAAATTATAAGAGAACTTTTTTTTCAACAGTTGAACATCAGCGTTCTGGAACGTTGTTGATTAATCTGGCGTTGAATGTGTAATGGACATTGGACTTTAAAAATCCAGTTACCAAATGCTTTTTTAAACATGAACCTTTTATTCAAAGTTCTTGATTATGTCTGTCTGTAGATATTTTCACTTAAGTGGAAACATAATTTTCATCCAGTCTGGTTGTTGTTCTTTAGGCCTGGGGGTGATCTTGAAATAAAAAATATATTTTTAATAAAAACAATGCTTTCTTAGCTTTAACCCCTTAAGGACAATGGGCACTCCCTAAACCCATTGAAAACAATGCCTTTTGAGCCCGTACATGTATGGGCTTTGTCATTAAGGGGTTAAAACAAGCCCAAACCTAAGTTTATATCTCAATTAAAATCAGATCTGCACTAGAGAGAGTACAGTTCATCTTTCTAGCTTCGCCGAGACCAATAAAGGGTACCAAGCTTTAATACTATATCATTTAGTACATTATTGTACTATTTCCACAACCATTACCCTCCTCTGGTATCTCATCCATCCAGTGGTTTTATGGAAGATGTTTCATCAGTGTTTTAGTTTGTAGAAGAACGTGCTTCTCAGAGGGTTTCGTGTCTTCATGGATAGAGGTCAGATGTCGTAATGCTTTGCTAGGAGGTTCCATTGGTTCTATGAGTTATTTGGTGGTTTTCTGAAGGACGATTCTACTGATCTGTCTTTGGGAAAGTCTGTTGGTTCTGTTAGACACTATCATGATTCTATTTGTAGGTTCTCTTTTAATACTTTGTGTATATTTAAAATTACCTTGGAAAGCTTGCACTACATGATATAACTGTTCACAGAATGCAGGGGATATAACATTATGTATATGTTATAGAGCCTTGGGAGAATTGAAGTTTTTTTTATTGTTCTTATCTGTAATCTTGTTTTGACTTTCCTTCTCTTTTTTTTCCCCCTGAAGTGGTTGGATGGCAAGGAGATAGAGCGCTCGGAACGCATTCAGGCACTACAGGATTATCCCCAAGTTGAGCAGCAAATCAAAGAGCAAGAAGAGGCATACCTTATTAAGAGGGCCAAGGAAAGGGAAGAAGTCCTGGAAAAAACAAGAGAATGTAAAACTGAACACAGAAAAGAGAAAAGGCCTGGATTTGACAGACGTTGGTATACTGACATTGACAACACCGTGTACGTTATGGTTTTTCCCCCCTTTATCTCTCTAGTTTTTAAACATACCCTACACTTCGTGAAACTTCCTGGACTCATCCATAGAAATAATTCTTCTTCAGGGTCTAAAACTGGTGTTTAAATTGGCCACATTTTTAAATTATGGCATCAGCCTCACCCATAGATTAATGGCACGTGCGCTCAGAGAGGATTCTGGGGTCGATAGCGGCTTTCCCATCAATATCTGAGTGACTCTGCAGGGTCTGGTTCCATGGCCTTTCACAGGTAGCATGGCAGCTTGCACAAGATCAAAATTCTCCCTGACTCAGCATCTGAGGCAGGTAAGCAGAAAATAAGGAACGTTGATGGATGTGCCTGTATGGCTGAGTGATACATATGTCTCAGTGCATATAATTTTGTTAAAAGTACTGTATGTGGGCTGAGAGTGACAGATCAGCACATGGTGCAGGCATCTCCTTGGTGACATCTAAAAATAAATAGTGTTCCCGTCCTACAATGTTCTAGAACAGGACACACAATCAAAAATGTAGGTTAACATTGACAAAACCTTATCTGTGGACCTTTATGTCGTCATTGTTGTCAGTCGTGTGATATTTGGCTAAAACACCACACTAAGCGGACGCTTTATCGTGATGCTAATGAAGTTCGTTCCTCCATAGATTTTCATTAGTCCGTGTCCTGCTTTGGAGTAAGACCAAGCTATTCTATTTCTTACCACATGTAGTATAAAAAGGAGTATATGGTAGATTGTGCTAAGATAAAGGAGCTAGAAGACATTAAAATGTATTACTTACAAGTATCAGATAAAAATACATGGGTGTCTTTTTTCGTAGAGTTTTAGCTCTCATGCTGTTGCATTTTCTTTCCCAGACACACTTGCGTGATAGGATGTGTTCTAAAATTGATTTGTCTATCATTTAATCTGCCAAGACATTTTTTTTTTTGTATTTAATGTGATGTTGGGCTGCCTGAACGGTTTTCTTTTCTTTCTCAGCTCATGACATTCCCGCTAATCAATAAATCTTCTTGTTTTGGGAAAATAAAGTTCAGCACCATCTGTCAAAATGATATGCGGTGGAAAGCACAAACTTCATTCTTTTTTAAATGTCCTTCCATATATGGGGAAAAAAATGATTTTTCAAACCCATAAGCATTTTACTACTTAGTCGTTCCCAGCTCTGCGATTAGAGTTAACCTTGTGTAATTTCAGACAATGGCATCATCACACTGCTAGGAGCACAACGCGTCTCTAATACAACCAAATATTTCACTTTACCCAGAAATTGTTTGTGACTCCAAATGTTTGCACTTAGTTTGCTGTATACTGTGCTTAAACGACGTCTTGAGGTTTAAGATATCCAATGACAATTGCAAAAGTAATAACTTTTTAATAGTTGTGTATGCCGTCTGTTTGTCTTCAAGATAAATTGTTTAATGTAAAAATCTGTCATAGCTGAAATTAACTGAATATGAACTTGACATTTCCCTTAGACCGCAAACTTCTGAAAATAAAGAAAATTGCCCTGAAATCGACCAAGATGACCAGTCCGTGAGAACTGATGAAGATGACGAGGACAAAGAGTTTTGGCAACAGCCTTCGTTGTACACTCCGGAAACGAGATTAGAAACCCACCGTTACCTGGAGGAGAAACGCAAATCCAAAGAAAACCAAAGGTACACAAACACAAATTGTCATCCTTAGTATAATCCCTTTGAATGCACCCCAAACTGTGTTGGTAGGGTGGCTGATCTGGTAGGGTGGCCAGATCTACAAAGGGATCTGGGCTGGAAGAATACAAGTCATTGAATTTTACAGCTCTCTGGGCTGGTCCGTGGAGATGATGGGATCAACCCAACTGGCCCTTGATCCTCACTTCCTGCGAATGAAGGACAATGGGACAGTGCCTGACAGCCAGGCACCTTTCCGGAAAATCGGGACAGTAAGGGTCTATTCTTTGTCTTGGACACAAATCTATCTGCACAGAACTTGTAAGGGAGAAATTTACATCTGTGTTAAGATCACAGTTCTCGGCACTAAAAAACACCTGTTTCATATTATTTTTATATAATGTTCAGCGTCTAATCTCCACCGTGTAGTCAGGGCCTTTACATACTTGTTGAGATCCCTTAGTCTTTCCTGATTTTTTTTTTTTTTTTTTTTTTTTTTTTAAACACTATTTTAACTGAACTCTCTCCAATGGGCCAATATCCTTCTGGATATGGGCTCTCCAGAACTGTCCCCGATACTGTAGGTGAGAGCTGTAAGCTGTCAGAACCACCTCTCTCCTCCCATGCTACAAATGCCTTTAAGTGCATCATTAGTTGCAAAAAATTACCCCATTCAAGTACTTTCATGAATTGCTTAGGTGCACTATGAATAATAAAAGCACCATCAATATAAATTTGTTTCCATAGCTAATACGTTGGTTTTGAAAGAGCCAATTACTTTGATTAACTTCCATTCCAGCGGTTGGAACAAAAGCTATAAATTGGCTTTCGAATTTAGCAAATTAAGCACACACTTTTTTGTTCTACTTGTTTTTTTTATTATGTTTCTTTGTTTGCTTTTTGTAGCGAAGAGAAAAAGAAAGTGAAACCTCCAAGGACTTTGATCACAGCTGAAGGCCGCGTCTTGAATGTAAATGAACCGAAGTAGGTCTATAATATATTATGCCAATGAATAAAGTTATAAAAATCCAAATTCTCCATTTGTCCTTTTTTAATAATGGCCTGTTTTGTGCAAAAACAGATTTGACTGATTTTCACAAATATGCTATAGCTTGTGTCTGCTGAATTTCAAGGTTAATTATAGTTCGTGAAACTAGGCAACCGCTGAACTTAATAGTCTTTAGAATTGCTGATCTGATTCATTTTTTTTTTACTTTTATCTGACAGAATGCAATTTTGTGGCAAAATCTCCAATTCACACGTTTCTTGCAGTTTGAATATATATAAAATGTATTTCTGAATATTTCATTATATTCACTCCTGCGTTCCAGTGGCCCTTTATCACTCCCATCACTCCTGTGTTCCAACGGCATGTTGGGTTCACTAATCTAAGTTTAAAAGGCTAATATGTTACAGCCAGAAATTTTCCCGCTAAGCGACTCCAAACGTTTGAATGCTAGTGTGTTTTTATATATTATAATTCTGCTTGCAAGTTGTTATGTAGTAAGCTTTTAGGGCACTTAGAAGAGCAATATTGCAGTTACTCTAGCATGGCTCCTCTCTCAGATCAATACTACTACTACTAGAGTCATCTGCATAAGTGCTGACACAAGCATTGTATCTTCCTCTGGTTTTATAATCACTTCCTTGCTTATTCCACAGGCTTGACTTCTCTCTGATAGATGATGAAGAAAACAACCAGTTTGTTCTGGATCTCGGCATCCATAGGTATTCAGTGTTACCATTCCTGTTTGCAGGGTGCCAATGGGAAATAGTAAATATTCAATGTAGGTTTAGCATATATATAAATTAATTAGTACCCTTTCTTTGAGAAGACATGGTAAACGGCATACAATTTACTTTGAATTTATATAGCATGCCCCTTACCATGGATTTCATTATATAAAGGAGTTGGGATGTGAATAAAGTGATCCTAAAGAATGAATAAGAAGAAATGGATTTCAAAAAGGGCAGCCCAGACAAGCCAGTCGATTCCCTACTGACGTCTGATGTGTGAATGTTTATTTTATCCGCAGGTATTTGAACACTTCCCTTGTTGATGTTGATGTTCAACCAAATTACATAAAAGTATTAGTCAAAAACAAGGTAAAATATTCACCTTAACTTCCTTTGTTACACAGCAACAGAAGAGGCTTATGTTTACTAGAAAACAAGTGGTTTAAAAGGAAAAGTTCCTGTATCTGTGATCTGATGACCTGAGCCGCTGAGCCAAGAACCAAGTTTATAACGGTTTATATAAGATTAATTCAAAACTGTTTAATTATCGTTCTCAGAGATAAAGCAGATGTTTTTTGTTTTTTTTTAAACCGTCTAGCTCTTTTACATGTTAAATGCATGTTGGAGCCTGTTTTGTGTGGACTGCGGTGCCTTTTACAGCATGCAAATCGATGCAGGTGTTCCTTAGTAATAAATAACAAGTGCAAAAATAAAGAAAAGACCAGAAATCTCACGTGTTTTATGACAAATAATACTTCCCTCAAGATTGCAGCTTCCAGAAACCACTCTTCCTCAAAGTGTATACATAACCAAACAGCACAATATGGAGCGCATATACATGAGGGAAAAAGAAAAATAAAACACAATAGTGCAATATGTAAAAATCAAGATATAATATGTGAATATAAGTACCACTCACAAGTGGGCTGAGTATGATGAGCTCATCAGCAATCCCATGTACAAGTCTTGAATGCTGCAAATGAAAGTAAACCAAAAATGGTGCAGTATCTTCAATGGTCGGATATAGATAAACGAAATGCACTTACAATTGCGGTGGCACCACTCGAAATGAACAGTGCATATACGTGTTAGTAAAATTTAATTTGATTGTATTTTACTCCTGAAGAAGCCGACGTGCGATCGGCGAAACGCGTCGAGGGATACAATAAACCGAATATTTTTACATTAATATTTGGTTGAATTTTACTTACACGTATATGCACTGTTCATTTCGAGTGGTGCCACCACAATTGTAAGTGCATTTCGTTTATCTATATCCGACCATTGAAGATACTGCACCATTTTTGGTTTACTTTCATTTGCAGCATTCAAGACTTGTACATGGGATTGCTGATGAGCTCATCATACTCAGCCCACTTGTGAGTGGTACTTATATTCACATATTATATCTTGATTTTTACATATTGCACTATTGTGTTTTATTTTTCTTTTTCCCTCATGTATATGCGCTCCATATTGTGCTGTTTGGTTCCTTAGTAATTGCAGTTAGAAAGTTACTGAAAATGTTACAAATTAGAGGCATTTGTCTCATTGAACTCCGCCCCCACCCGTCTCTGGAAAGCAGAAAGCATATCTCAGTATGCTTCCTGCACATGCTCAGTGCATCTAAACTTTCTATTTACATCACTGGAAATAGAAGTAGCCCATCACATGCGTGTTCCATGTGAACAACAATGTTTTGATAATGTACACGTGATTGGCTGCCACTGCAGTGAGAGCACTACTGAGCATGTGCAAAAAATAAATACTAATGCTTTATTTCTTTTCAGTAGAAATAATTTTATTTTTTAAATGCCAATAGCTATACAATGCATGCTACAGTTGATGTGCTGTAAACATATTGTAGTCCGTAGATTAAAATGTATACAAAGCCATAATATTAGTATTGAAGTGGTTCATTTGCTCGATGGTCATAAACAGGACAGCAATTATTGTATGTATGTATGTATGTATGTATGTATATATGTATGTGTATATATCTCATTTACAATGTTACATGCTGTTTAGAACGTCTACCTTTCGGTATCCTCACATTTTTGTAGAGAGCGCGGTTTCTCCGTCGTGACATAGGAATCCTATACAGTGCAAGCAGATAAGTCAATAAAATATATGCAGAAAGGACATACACATTCTGATTCACGGGTTGCTGATAGAATAATAATGATCAATAACTACATAAAACAAAGCAAGAATTAGGTAGAACTCGCCAAACTTTGGACACTTTGGCAATACATGGCCATGTAGTGTGCCGGGATCCCCGATCTCTATACCTCATGTGTTTTTTGTATGATATTCTCTGGTTGCTTTAATTTGTATACAGATTAATCAATGCTCCGCTTTTTTTGCCAATACAGCTCTCTTGGGGATTTTGCCAGAGACTTATTTGAAACCTGCCACTTAATGGTTTTAAGTTAATCAATAAGTGCTGCAGTTTTAGGTGTTGTCTGTCATTCTGTTCGGATCAATCCTAAACTTCAATTTTCTGCTTTAAGCTGGCAGGTGTTTGAGACAAAAGTGAGCTGAGGGCAATGGCAGTGTCTTCTGTGACCGGACATTTTATACCCTAGGGGTGTTTGGCAATTTTATCCATATGCCAGATTTTATCCACATTTTAGTTGACTTTTCTGCATCCACTTCCATGTCCTAGGCCTACTGCCAGTCAGCTGCAATGCTTGCTCACCAAATGCTGTGAGGGGGGTCCAACTACACCCCTTGTGTGAAAATTGGTTTTCTGACACTTATTGGTTTATTCAAGTGACCAATCGGTAAAAATCATTTGACCACTCAAGAAGAAGGGAGTTGCAGCTTCTCCCTAAGGTTTATTTAAGTATACATAAAATACTTTAATGTACATTCTTTTTTTGATGAGGCTGTGCGGGGCATTTATACTGTCCCCTCAACAACAGGGACTTACACTCAGGGCTGTCCTTATCTTGAAACTGAGTATTGAATGGGGTTTACCCCTCATCTACAGTAGTTTTCATCAAAGTCAACAAATACTTAAAATGCGAAAATCAATGCAAAGGACCAAACAATAACACACTCAGCTATGTACCATGTAAATGTTGGTTTTAAAATATTGCTATTGTCGCAGTGTCGGATTGTTGTTGTGTTGGATTTTTATTTTATGTGGCCCCTACAAGTAGTATTTGAGGCTCCTGAGTAACTGTGCCATGCTGGAAAAAAAGTCAGGGGTCAGTTTTATTTAGGAGAGGGGATGTTTTGGGCCATCTTGGCCTCTGAGTAGGACAGCAGGGCCCGGATGTGGATGCCTCCCCGCTAATACCCCATTTATACTGCAGAGATCTGTCTGGAGAGCACGACCCTGAGCCTTGTGTCCTTCTGATGTTCCGTGTGCTTTCTGAGAGTGTTTAGGAGTCAGGCCTAGGGCAGCACCCCACATAAATACATCGCTGGGGCGCCCTGGTGGGTCTACAGTATTCACAAACACTAATAGAGAGGGAATAAGTTTTATTTACAGCTGAACAACCTGCGGTTACGATAGTTACACCTCTGAAACAGCCACATGAAAAATGAAACACGTCCAACCAAGCCATTTCGCGGTTACAGCGTTCCTTTATATTTTTCTCACTCTCTCAACCACCTAATGGTCTGTAAGCTTGCGAAGGCAGGTCTCCTAAAATTGTGTGAAATTGTTTATTTCGTATATTGTCAATTTTAATGTTACTCATTTTTTTTCAGTGTAAAGTGCAAGTTTTCTATAAACAAAATGCAGTTTCTTTAACTACCTCTCTGTGTTTTTCAGCCTTTTCAGATTGTGCTTCCCGCTGAGGTTAAGCCTGATAGTAGCACTGCCAAGAGATCCCAAACTACCGGCCATTTAGTAGTCACTATGCCCAAGGTATGTTCAGGAATGTCTTTTCACTGAAGTCACGCTGTTAATGTAGACCTGTGTTCTTCCTTCTGTGACCCAGTGCAGTAACATGCCATATACTCACAACCTTATTTGTGTGGTTATAGAAGAGGTGAGTAACTTTTGGCCCACAGGGCAAACCTGTTAATACATTTGAGACTTAACACGTATACAGACCTTGATGAAAGAAGTCTGGTCTTTATTTGTATCTTATTAATGTTCGTGTCAAATGCTGTTCCATAGAATATCAGGGTGAGAGTAACCAAATGACCAGCATCTCCTGACCAAGTGCCGGGTGCTTGATGTTTGATTTGAATGCTGTTTAGTGCCCTTAAGGACAGTAGCCTTTCTAGAACATTTGCATCTATCTGTATATATATATGTATAATATGTGTGTGTGTATATATATACACACACACTAGGGGCCACTTTAAAAAACGCTACAGTGGTCCAGGTCTTCTAAGACTGCTTTATGATGGTGGGGGGGTGGACAGTTGAGCTTTTTGACCACCATTGCCCCTTAAAAACGTATTTGGTCTCTTCTTCGGGGGAAATACTAGAAGTTCTGGCCCTCCCTTGGACTTGTTTGGAGACCTGTTCTCCATGTGGCCTGAACCGCTCTTTGTCAAAGCGGAAGAGGGAGCACGGCACCCCGGCATTTAAAATCTGTTCTGCCTACTTTCAGAATCTCCACACCAATGACTCCTCCACATGACCCTCGCTGCAGTAAAATCCTTCTCAGCCAAGCTGTTCCCTCTCCTTCTGTCTCATTCCCTCTCAACCTCCCCCATTAGAGCAAGGGCATCTTCTACTATACCAGCATATCTTAATGTTATTTATTTTTGTATAGTGGTTTTTTTTTTCATTTTTACTCTCCTCCAATTGTAGTAGTGCTAAGGAATTTGCTGGCACTTTGTTAATGAAATGTCTATTGACTTCCTTGAGGAATGTAAGCAATTATTCAGTAGTGGACAATCTTAGGTTGCTGGAATAGTGCAACAAACTTGTTACTGTATACGTTTGCAAATGGACCCTGACATAAATACCCCCCTGCTTGATTTTGAGGCCAGTTGCTCCAGACTATCTGAGGTTAGTCTTTGCAATAATATCCTTAAACCAGTATATTCAAGGTTTTTAACTCTTGCAGGATCAAAGTGACAGCACAGACTTAAATTTTAATATTGATTTTACTTCATCAAATATCCAGCTATGACCGAAAAACCTTGTTCAGTATAAGCAGCATTTGCAAAAAAAACATTTTTACTATATAAATTTAATTTACATTTCATCATGATTAACTGCTTACACAATTTTTCATTTATTTTTTTTAATTCAAAATCTCTATTTTATTTATAATGCAACCGAACATTAACCAATGTGTATTTTTTTATTTTTTAGTCCAGTAAATTAATAAGCATAAAACTATTTTTAAGCCTCAATTTACATTTCATAATGAAGGAAAATGACCATAAGCAGGGGAAAAAGTATCTTTGATCAGCTTTGTACAAAAACCCATCATTACGTTGACTTAATGAAACAAATTCACATTTAATTAGAGCAAAAATGAATCTTTCTTTTTTTCTTCGTTCCTTTGTAAAGGCCAAGGCTTTAGGTTATTCCTAAAAGAATGAAACTGAAATTACCGCTACGGTCATTGCCCGCTGGTAATTACCAAGCTGCGCAGTGAACGCTAAAAACGATTCCAAGTTTATTAACGTATATCTGTGTGATCTAAGAGAGAGTAAAGCAAGTTTTATTCGGGTTGAAAGACTGCTCAGGATTTTTTAACTTGTGAATAATTTATCAGACACCATTATCCCAGAGTCGTCGAAACGCACACGGTTTTTAACATCAGCACTTAAACTCCCCCTACATTATCAAGTAAAACCGCACACGCAACACTTTATTATAGCGTAAAAAGATAAATAATAAAATATGAAACCGCTGACTATTTGGGTAAAGGGTTTAATGGCCTTTCCAGACACGCTCTGCGAAGGGCTGTCAAGGAATCTCATTACAAGGCACTAATTGTCATGTAGATTATGTCCCTGCGATTTATGAAACACGTTAATGAGATCAAGCCTGTCATACATACAGCATGTGAAAATCAGACGCTGGGTATGATTCCTGAATGTTCCCAGCCGTTCCCAGCTACAATAGCCGTTTACAACGTTAACCCCGTCTGCACTGGATTTCTGAGCAGTTTCATGTTATTTTACTGGACAAATGTTGCTTTTCTTTCAAAAACAAGGACATTTCTAAGCGAGTGGTGTGTGTGTGTGTGTGTGTGTATGTATGTATGTATATAATATGAATCAAGAATTAAAGAATGCCTACAAAGACTTAGGTAAAGTATAAAAATGAGATGTGAAAACCACTATTCAAATAAAGCACCGTTAAACACTCAAGTTTGGGTGAAGGTGGGTACATTTAAGCAATTTTATTTAAATTTCTATTTTTGGAAGTTTTTTTTCTTGGGCACCCCTCCACAGTTGCATGTAGCTGGGTAAAGCCATGTGGGGGTTGATTTAGAATAGTTGCCCACAGTCTAAATAGGCTGCTTTGGGGAGATCGGATCTTCCTCATATCAGGTAACCTGAAAAACAACACTTATAAGGGTCTTCTATCTGTGATCACATCTGTGATGTGCTGACTGGCAGCCATCTTCCCTCCTCCTCGCATAACTTTTACATGTTTGACTGTATACGTGTGACTTGCATTAAAGGCGAGCCTTGTGTTTGCCCCAGAAGAAACGTGTCCCTGACAGACGTTCCTCAAAGGCTTACACACATCCCATCGAGGTAGGAAACATGGCAGCTCCCATCATACCCCGGCGCATGGCTTCAGTGCCCCGCGTAAAGGTTTGGACTAAAGTCTGAGCACCAAAAGCACAGCTCGTTAAGTCAATCAAGAGAGAGATTCACCTATATCTTCACAGCGACTCAATTTATAGCACTTCACACTGAAATTGTGCCTTCATCCTAGATCTGGTTTCAAATTAAACCACAGCAGACATAGACGTGTCTTCTCGTTAACATGCCACCCCAGCTGCCCATCCATTTAAACCCCCCTCCTGTAAAATATCCACTTGAACTGTGTATCCGTTATGACGCCGTTAGTATAGCTGATTAAATATTTTATGCATGGTCATTTTTGTTTTATTTTGGAAATAATAAGAATGGACAGGAGAAAAAAAGAATGGTTAATATATTTTGTTTCTAAATCATAGAATGTGTTCTATATAATGAATTCCACATACCTTATACCATCAATTCCATAGAGTTTCATTTAGAAATGTGAACCAAGAAGCATCTCAGGGGGATCTGGCTGCTCCTTGATCAATATTTATTGAGTAATGTTTAGAATATCCCCATAATGAATATACGGTGTATGAGGGCAACTGATGTGTTTATCAGTGTTCCCGAAAGAATAAAGATTCACTGATTAAATTCTAATGGAAAAAAAATGGCAGTTCTGACATGTCTGACCTAAAACGTCCAAAGGCTAAAAATATGATTAATCTTCCATTCCTTTTGTCTTCTCTTCAGGCGACCGAGCAAATTCAAGCCCAAAGGACGACCTCTTGCCCCGTTAAAAAGCCAGATTGCAGCAATTCGCAGAAAAGGTAAAAATTCTGTTAAAGTGACATTATAGTGTGCAGTTTGGGGCCAATGCAAAATGCACTCGCTGTACGTAAATCCATGCATTCATTCTTTCGTTATTGGTGTTAGAAAATAAGATTTTGTGTCTCCAGGGAGTGTAAGCGGGGAAGCATACTTGGGTACGCTTCTGGCACATACTTTGGTAGCTGGGCCCCCACTGAAATTAATTGTAGAAGCAGCAGCCTATCACATGTATGCTTATATCCTTAATGTGTGCAAAGTAAAATAGATTTACTAGGGATCCATGTGGAAAAGACTCTAGAATGAGTAGATGCGTTTTCCTAGCTAGTCCCACCTCTCGTGAAGCTGCTCCTTCAGAAGAGGGAGAGCTCGGGATAGCCTGCCCTGGTAAGTTGCTAATGAAGGCTCTTTCTCCGTAGAATGTAATTGGGTTATTAAGACCGGTTCTTTCTATTATTTACCGTAAGGCAGTATGATTAGGAGGCAGGGTGTACATCTAGTAGATTGGGCTCGGATAACAGAGTGACTAATGGTTAAAAAAAATACGCAAAACTAGAACTATTGTTAAACAAGAAGATGGCACAATATTTTTGAAAACCTTTTAAATCAGATGCCAGTCATAATAATAATAATAATAATAAAAAAAAAAGTGTTTAAATGCTTGCCCCAGAAACTTAAATCATTACTCACTTCTACTGCTGGACAACTTCAGGCTGCAACCGGGAGACTCTTTGTTTATATCATACTCAGACACATTTAAGCGTTTTGATGTCATTTGCTTTGCCGTCTTTTCATTCCGCAGTCAAACTGTGCTCTGTGATGCTCTCTGGAATCAATACCTACCAAGCTTCTCAGTTTATGCAGGGCAGTCCTGATTTTACTCTCCTGTACCGCCCGACCCATACAACACATTTTTCTTGGTTGGTTTCTGCTACCTATAAATGTACTGATACATGCCCTCTCCATGCTGCCTCATTTTTAGTGATGGCTTCAGCTGCCCTGCCCACCCACGCCATCCTTCCTGTTTGTTGCCATGGAGACGGGACACGAGACGTGCTCCGGGGGAAGTTTTGCCGCTTTAGCAATATAAAAAATATTATTATTATATTAAATAATATTCATGGTGTTGGTCACCCCCCTGTACGATTGTAGTTATGTAATGCCGGCTTTTACCTGCACCTCGGGCAAGAAGGTTCCAGCCCCCCCTGCAAGTGCCCCCTCGTTAAGAGAACGAGCTCCTCTTTAGGACCCAAACCCCCTCTTCCCTCCCCTGATGCCCCTCTTTTCTATGGTCTCAGAATGTTTGCTGGTTATGAGGGGATCACAGGGTTCCACAGCCCTAAATGTCACAAAAACATTTACTGAAACAGAAAAGGAGTTTATAAATAAATCCATTTTAAAAAGAAAAGCAACCAAATGCTTCAGTTAGTTACATAATAGTTATAGTTAAGATAAATAAAGTTTATGGAAGTGATCTTGGCGTGTAATGGAAGGAGAGCATGGTCTGCTAGGAAGGCAGCAGCTATGCGTCTCGGGTTCCTTTGCACGGCTCTGGGGTGCAGTAACCAAGGACATTGCGTGGTCTCAGAAAGCGGCACCCCAAGGAGCTGTGACCGAACCCAATATATCTTGAATCTCCCCGTTCAGGGGTCACTGAGTTACGATGCTCGCAAACGGTCTAGACTTGGTGTGAAAACCTTTTAGTGCCTTCCAGCAAACGGAGAATGTAAAAGGCAGCAAGCGCTTTGCACCCCGAGGAACAGCTCTTACTTCCTCTTGGCACTCCGATAAGCGATGAATGTTTGGCTCGGTGGTGAAGGAGATTGAAGTCACGTCTCTTGGTTGAGTGAAGTTGTTATCTTAATGAAAGAAGGAAAATCTCCAATACCATGAATTTAGCTGGTCTATCTACCCTTTTCTGCAAAGAAAATTCAATATACTGTTGCCTGTTAACCCTTTTGGACCTGTAACATATAAACACACACACCATGTTCCCAACGTAATATATAATTATATATGGTGCGCTACTCATCCCCATAGTTTTCTGTGTTGTAAAATATACAATTATAGTAATATTCTTACATTGATTTTACATTGGTTGTTTGTGGTTTTATAGTTCGATAGGCAATTGTGGTGTAATACAGGGGTCAGGCTGTTTTTCCAGCATGGAACCAGCTGCACCTTTTTTTTTTATTTTTTTGTTTTTTTTTACCACTTATGGATTCGAGCAGCCATATTGACTGCCTGCTCCATGGACCCAAATTCAGGCAGCGACCACGGATTATTTTTTTTACTTTCTTAGAAATAAGCCGCACAGAAGAGACGTGAGCGGGATTGAATACACAGGCAATTCCTTCCCAATGGGGTACTTTGCCTTATGCCCCTTTGGTTTGGAATGAAACTTTTGCTTCACAACCAAGGCTAGGATGTTCCAGGGGCTTTTTCTTTCATAGAACATGGCAAATCACAGACATTATACAGTAGCATTGTAATTCTCCATAAAACATGGTGATTCGGTTCCAGTAAGGCTGTGGCTCCATGGAAACGGCTTATATTATAATATAGAAATAATTATGTATATAAATATTAAATCTTTCATTGAAAAGGGATATCATGCAACCAGGTTATTCAAGCCCAAAATTATTCACTGTAAAATTAAAACTTTTAGAAACATTGTATAAGGTATTGGAATATAAGTGTCGTATCCCGTGCACGCTCAAGTTGCGATGGTGGATTATTCTCTAGTTAATAGAACCATTTACCATTTTTCCCCATGTATAAGATGCACCTTTAATTTTGGGGCCTGAAATTTGAAAAAAATGTATTAATGCCCATTGCTATTAAATTCATCCTCATCACTCCCATCCGTTAACTGCGCCTAAATTAACCCTAAAGACCCCATTACCCATTAGCCATAACTGCCCCCAAAATTAACCCCCACCTCCCCTTACATTCAGCAGCCCAAATATACATTTTTTATTTACTATTAGTTTATACTTGGGGAAATACAGTAATTGTGACAGGGCCATTTATTTATACAGATTTCTTCATTTATTTTTCTATATATTTGGTTTCAGTATTGTGGATATAATATTGTAAGTTTATTCAGGATTTAGCACTGGGTGTTTTAACCCTACGCCAGGTGACACAACAAACACTGTTACCCCACATTCATAAGCATCACATAATTATTATTAGCTTTATATAGCGCAGTCATATTCTGTAGTGCTGTACAATAGGTAAATGGGGCATAACAGCTAGTATATAACATAACAATTTGTCTTACAGAAACGGGTGAGGAGGGCCCTGCTCAAATGAGCTTACAACCTAGTTGTTCTTTAATTTGTGTATAATGTGTCAAGATTTAATGTCAAACAAATCGAAAACCAACTGCATCCATTAAGAGAACCTTTGCATTGTGAATCTGCCCCTTCTGCAGTCACGGTCCGATAGGTTACAGCATAAAATTGCCACTTCTTCCCATAATTCAGTGCCCTGTAACCTGTTATGTCTGCTAAATGGTCACCATAAATAATGTGGTCAGTGGCCTTCACTTTACAAGCCTGTTTATCATCGTTTGGTAAAGGGCCGTGTAGTAAAACTGTTACAGCAATGGATGAGCGCCCCTGATAAAGCCAAAATCATTCCACTTCCATCTCAAGCAGATGTCGGATGATCTCCGGGGCCGTAGGTTTCTTTACATCCAGGTTGGCTGTATGAAGTGAAATGGGGTGACCCTGGACCTGCGCAGCATAGGTGTCTGGCTCTGTGCGTGATGTTTTCAGCCTTTCTCCATGTTGAGTATTAATTAATTAATATGACCCGGTGTTAGTGAATGCTACCAAGCGTCACACCACAGATACCAATCCTTGCCAAAGAACCACATTACCAGGCAAATCCAGTGACTCACACTCACTCACTCACACACACTCACTCACACTCACACTAATTATAACCCACAAAGCACATGGTCAGTTCCTTTCAAATGACACTGTTCGTGTGCATGTATCAATTTTATTAAAAGGGAAGAAGATGCCGGACATCACAAAAACTTATTTGCTCCATTTTACAACCACACGTACGTAACAATTCGTCAAAAGTGCAGTGCCGTGCTCCAAAATCCAAACTGCATGCATGGGGTAGGGGTCCTAGTATTCTATACTACATTTTTCATTTAATCTGTATCTTTAGAACAAATGTATTTTTCCACGCTGGGGTCAGGTCACAGGTTGACTGTTTGGGCTAAAAAGGTTCTTATCTGCCGTCACATTCAATGCTTCTATGTCACAGATCTGCGGGAACCAGGTTTATAATTTACTCTAAAAGCTAAAAGCCGTCAAGACTTTATTCGGCACCTAATGAAATTCATCTTTAAACGGTATTTCCTTTGATTTCCTTAATAAACTATTTTATGTGTTTTTGCACTAATTATGAGCTTTGTTCAGTCTTCCAGCTGTTTCATTTCTATCTTAAGGCGTTGAAGCAATATTGCAATTAACCAGCGTGAAGCAGCAGATTAAAAACATCTGAGGAGTAGCGGGTGTGAGGCTCCTCTGCTCTGAGATCACGCTGTTCCTTCTACTTACACAGCCTCCATGTTTGTTTGTTATGAGTTTGTTCAACAAAACATCCAAAAAAATGAATTAATTACACATGAAAATTATAATTTAGAATTATTATTTTTCTAAAGAGGTTTTTGGTGTAGAGTTTTACATTGTGAAGACACCTCTGGCCAGGTCCTGCACCAGTTATATGGTTGGCCAGGTCCTACGTAGATCTGTGACACTTGCCATGGAGATACCTACTGCTGTGTTCAACCTGCTATGGAGGGCTTTTAAAATAAAAAAATAGATGTTCCTGCCTCCAACACCATCATAAAGCTAGGGATCGGGACAGCACCTGTCTCACTAGACTCATCACGTCTTCTATAAGACTTTATACTGCTAGTTTTTCTTTATTTCTTTTTTTGCCATTGCCTTGTATTTTATCAGTTTGTTGCTACTACTTTCAACTACAAGGTCAGAAATGTCTTAAATTCCTTGTTAATTTAGAAATATGACTGCCGAATAAGCCTTAGCTTACACAGTTTCCATCGATGTGTTTTCCCAGTGTCCTATAGTATGTTTCACCATGGAGAGAGGTTTCAGTTCATTTAATGAATTGTGCTGTGTACCAACATATTCTTTATTCTCCACATGACTCCCTACCTTATATTATTCTAGTTTAACAACCTGGTTATTATATATAGTAATAACAATAACAAACTTGCAGAGTATTGAGTCAACTGTGTTTAAAGGCGCTGGCACGCTTAGACAAACCAATAATTGTACCCAACGGAATGCTAAAGGAACATTCTAATATTCTATACAGCCCCACCAGCTAACACTACTATAATTTTAATGTGAATTATTTACCTGTAAATATATATATATAATATATATATACACACACACACACACACACCAATTGTCCAAATTGCATGTGAAAATAAATAAATGGAAGCGCTTTCTGGGCATGGTCTTGATGGGGGGTTATTAAATCCCAAGAGCTCTTGTATGAGCCGGGGCTGCAAGTGGTTGGTGGGGAGAATGCAGGCACAGGGGAAAAGGGGGGGGGGCAAATGCATTGAGATGACTCACAAATCCCTTTGCAAAAGATGTATTAACGTGCGCATGGTAGAGTATTCCCTTTAAATTACCATTTTCTGCAAATGCATGAAGGGATTTGCCAACTGTTCCTGGTAAAATTATGACCAACAGTACTGGGAACTATGTTTCTTCTGCTGCATTTAGTTGGATGATAAGTAAATTCAGCAGAAAAGATGGAACAGAACCTTATGAAGGGAGAGTCTCCAGAGAAACTGGCTAGTTTTTTTTAGACAATAATCACAGTGTGCTTTTCAGGTATGTTCTAAAGGGTGAGAAACTGTGAAATAAGAAGCCTAATGTGCGAGATCTCCCAGAGCACCACACCAGCTAACAAGAAGATAAACTAAAGCGTCGCGTAGCATGATAAATCAATACGTGATGTTCCCGGGACCTGCTTCACTATAATACAATCACATGTGAGGCAGTAGGTATCGCACCGTGTAATAATAGCAAATAAGTATTTATGTACATACAGGTTATCTGTACTCCAAACTATTGCGATCCCTTTTCTTGCCCTGGAGCGATGACCTCCAGTAATTAGACTATCCTTCTTCCCTAATGGGTCTTCCACATGTGTTTGCCACTTGGCACCACCCTCGCCACGTCCCTTTTCCTACCCATTTTGAGCTAGCCCTGCATACTGCCCCATACTTCTGACTCCTATATGACAAGTATGCCCTGGATATGTTAGTAGCCCTTCTGGTTTTCCAAAGAATCTACCTGCTCATGAATGAATGTAATAAGATATATGTTGCTAGCTGCTAGAGTTCTAATATAGAAAGAGGGCAAAGTTTCCTACAGCCTTTGAGGTCATTGGAATGATTTATTTTATCCATGATATGGCCAAGGGGTACCAAACACATTGCACCTCAATTTTTACACTTAAGCCTCTGTATTTAAAGGCTGTTTGTTGTGCCTGTGTGGGTTGGACCAGACTACTCACCCATTTTTTGTTTTGTAACATAGATAATGTTCTTCCAAAGGGAAGTTTAACCCCTTAAGGACAACGGGCGGTCCCTAAACCCATTGAAAACAATGCATTTTGAGTCCGTACATGTACGGGCTTTGGCATTAGTGGATAATTACAAATGTATCTACTTCCACAAGAATGTCAAGGTTGGGAGTACCTGCAGGGATCAAAAAAGTGAAAAACATACTTTTTAATTGTAAAATAGAGCACAAAAGCAGTCACCAGATGTTTCGGGGAAGGGGAGAGTAAAACTAATGTGTCATGTAATCATAAAAATTTTATACGGTTAAGACATTTAGGGATTAAAGGTCAGTTAAAAACTTAAACCCTTCTAACATGTATTCATAAAATATTTAGATTAAAAGGTTCACCTCACTGTGCCTGACACGTCATACAGCATACTGAATAGTGAGTCACATGGTTCTAAAGACCCAGAAGTCACAATACGTATGGAAGAAGACAGAAGGATTGTTTCTAAATTAAATAAGTGCAAATAAATTGCATTGTCCTACTGCTAGTTGACATGTCCAGTTATGTAGTTAGCTAGCAAAAGGTCATTGATTAAATCGGTAAAACAATATCTTATATTGAATTTATACCACAAAACATTAAGGTTTGACCCAGAGTTCCTGGGTCAAGCGTTGCTTCCCCGGGTTTTTGGGTCATGTTCCTCTTTCTGCAGACATGGGGGGGTATGATGTCACAATTGTTCTTTTATTATATGCGTATATATTATTATATGAATGTTTGAGTTGGTGGGTATAGTTTTATTCCATATCGGGTTTTTTTTTTTTTATATACAGTTCAAAAACAAGTGAGAAGTTGGAAGTGGATCCGAGTGCACGATCATTTCCCGATGTGGCTAATATTGTCCAGGAGAAGACAATCAGGGCACAGGGACCACTTCAGCTACAAAGTTACAAGGCCAAAGTCATGGAGTGCAATGAAAATTTTACAGATAACTCTGACGTGCCGCCTCTAATCTAAAAATCTATCCTGGCTGCATCTGCCACTATGTTGCGTAATTTATTTTCTTCAGAAAAAATAACTTGTTATACTTTATTATAATAGACGTATAAGATCTGGTTAAATAAAATATTGTTTTTGTATTTATCCGTAATGTGTTTATTCAGCGCAAATCATCTTTATAATTACTGTAAGTATGTTTAATAATGCTTGTTTCGTAAACACTGTTTGAATTGCCTGGAGGATTTTGATTTGGGTTAAACTGATATAATTAATTTCTTTCCTGTATATTTTATGCACTGCTTGTGAAGTTAACATGTTTATGTCCCGTAATCCTTCACGGTTACTTCCCTCCTACCGAGATTTACAGATAAGGGGATGCAAACATTTTTGAATTGTTTATACACGGAGCAGATGTAAGCAAAGTGCTATAGGTAGGAGCAATCACCATGGAAACAGTGAAGTATGCCTGCCCTTTAGAGTTTAAGAAATTAGGCCCTTTGAGTCGAGTCTTTGAGCCTGGTCATGTCACCAGAAGTTTCCACCAGGAAGACCGGAGTGGGCAAATTAAAATCATAATGTGGCAAACAGTCTACTACCCATTTTTTAAATACGTTTTCAGTGAATATTAGAGTCCATTTGATTCCAGTGCAATTTACGGCATGCATGGAAAAGCAATTTCTTTTCAGCGGCATGTAAGCCAGCAGAACGGAGAGAATGAGAGGGATCCACAAAGTGCATGAAGAAGGTAAGGTTGGGAAGGAGAGTTTGCTTGTGGTCAAGGGAGTTAAACTGATTGATGTTGTATACCTGGGGCTGGGGGTTCTGCTTTAACAGGAATGCTTACAGACTTACTGAGAGTAATTCCAATGAAGTTCTTTTCCACAAAAGTATATATAAAAGGTATCACTTGAAATTTTTTTTTTTTAATAAAATTAGATAAAAATATGCTGAATATTCACACTGCAAAAATAAACAAATAGTAATACTGAGTCATGTGACCAGAAAAAAAAATTGCCACCGGAGATTAGAGACCATGGTTACGTACATTACCATACAAAACAATAAATAATATTTTGGATATTTTTACCCAAAATTCTGATTCTGTTCATGGGACCAGGGCCATCTTTTATATTCGTGTCCTGAGTAAGCACTCCTCGTGGGCCCCCCCACTCTAGTTGTTACGCCACCAGCAGCCTGTGACCCAGTGATTCATGCCTCCATCGCGCAGCATGGTGATTCCGAGCGTACTGTGGTGACATAAGTATTGTGGTCAATGTTTTAGCCAGTTGAACTCTTCCTGTATTACATGTCTTTTGATATGTTAACGAGGGCACACCTACAGTGATTCAATATGCCTGTTGAATGAAAAATCTTAGTCCAGTCTCTCTCTGCCCACCATCCTGCATGGATGGGGTAATCGGTGGTGTGCTGGGTTAGGTTGGACCTTTAGGTTGCAGGTTAGTCTTGGAAAGTGTTGCATTGTATGTTGGGCTGTCACTCATTTATTGTATGTTACTGTGTTTTTGTCTCTTATTAAATATCTGTTAAAGTAGACGAACCTCAGTGAAATATATTTTTATATTTGGTTTAAACACCACACGTACTATCCAAATTACATCACAGGACAAGTAACGTGCAGATATTCAAAGAACTTCAATTTTTAGAACTACTCTTGGCATGTATTTCTTCCTTGAGTTTTTTTATGTTTTGGGGTTTTTTTTAAGGTCACATTTTGCTTGTGTTCATTTTAGTCCGTTACTTTTTAACAAGATCTCATTCAATAATGAAAAGCTTGTATGTTTTAATATTAGAACGTCTTCAATATAAATACTTTGGATTGGCTTTGCGTAATTCAATGAATCTAGCTTTTATCAAATTACAAAAAAATGCAGTAATGGACAGGGCTTAACATTACGGCATTTAATCCAATATACGTCTTGTAAAACATCTTGCTTCATTTGGGCTTAACTTTGGGCAGCATCTAGAGTAAATAAACTTTTGGCTGTAAGAGTTTTCCATGACACAATCGTATTTCCTTGAAAATAATCTAAAAAAAGGACTTGAAAACCGAAACCCATCTGTGTCGTCGTATACGTCCCGCATAAAACGGCTAGTGTTTGTCGGAGGATTGAAACAATACATTTTATGCAATTTTAGAAGAAAATATGTGAAGTTAAAGAACGTTCCTACCATGTGACGTTCCATTATGTAATTTATGCAGATTTATTTCAAAACCATTCCTTATCAGAATATTTAAAAGCACATGTGCTTTTTTTGGGTTATGTGGACAGGAATTGACCATAAAACTTTTTCTCTCTCAGTATAAGGTCTTGGCTTGGTATGGTCCATCCCAATCCAGTTTCTCCTACAAGAAGGGCTGAGCTGGCCATAGATAATTGTTAATAATTATTGTTTTATACAGCGCCATTATATTCCGCAGAGCTGTACAACGGATAAGACATAACAAGTAGTGTATAGCATAACAATTTGACCTACAGAAGCTTAAGTGATATAATGCACTCACAAATCAAAGAAGTGATTCCGACCCATCAATAAGGACTGTATACAATCTTTAATGTTCTTCTTGAGAAAATCTAAAAAAACACGCTTCAATGGTGCTTGTTTTTTAGATTTTCTCAAGAAGAACATTAAAGATTGTATACAGTCCTTATTGATGGGTCGGAATCCCTTCTTTGATTTGTGAGTGCATTATATCACTTAAGCTTCACATTGAGCAAACCATCTACACTATATTGTATTATTATTTTTTCCCTTTACATGTACCTGCGCCCCATCTAAATTTCGTTTGTTTTATATTTTAACACTTGGAGGAGAGTGTTATTTGGGTGCTGCGGTCCGAATCAGGGAAGTATCACTTATATTTTATTTTCACCATATGAGCACGTAATTTTGGTTTTATTTTTCACGGTGTTAATTAGAGCCTATAAAAGGCATCAGATCCTATCACAGCGTTTCGGAGCATTGCAAGGTGTCCACCTGGGAGCTACAGTTGAGGCTGGGGCTGTAACATCACAGATCTCCCATCTGATTTATACAGAGGATTCCCCTAACCAGCCATTGATCTTCAATGCCTGCAAAAATGGGACGGTGTCCGAAAATCCGCACTGCCTGTCAAAAAAATTAGGGAACCAAAAAAAAGAGAAACGGGGCTTTAGGACTCATAAGAAGGACTGATACTCCCATACAGGGACACTTGGGATGTGTGATAGCCTTCCTTGCTGTTTTTTGGAACATTATCTAGTATCTAAGCATATTTTGCATTCTTTCCACTAACATAAACATAGACATCTCTAGTGTTGGGTTAGTCCCAGCTGGATGTCACCAGTCACTCACACTATCCCTCTGTCTGCTTTTACGCATGGCTCTTTGCTTACTTCAGCTGAAGCCCTTCACAATTTATTGCGCCCTGATCACAGTCACCAGCAGGCATTTACTGCAGATGGAAGACATTTAAATAAAGCAATAGCTGACACCAGGTCATCTCTCTCCCTGTACTGACTTTACTGTTTATTATGGGAAAGGCCTACAGGGAGAGGAGATCCAGCTGACGAGATTCTGAAAAAGAATTTCGAGGACAGTTTCTAATGTTTTATTGATACGATTCCAGCAAGTTACAAGCAAAGAAGCAGCTCGGTACCCAACGAGAATTTGGATTAAAAATCTTTTCAAAATGCACATGTGAAAGTGTATGTAATATACATGTAAATATAGTAAAAAAAAAACCCAATATCACAAAATAAGATAAAAGAAACTTGCAGGAAGTAGGAATGGTCCTCGTATATAATAAATTATAAGAATAAAAATGAACCGTAGTGCAATTACATCTGGATAAATATATAAAAATAATATTTAATCTATAGTTAATCACAATTTGTCATTTCTGAAAAATAGAAATGCTTAACTGCAAATTAAAACGTAACCCCGCCCCCCAAAATATACAGTAATTATGGTGTAATTTATTACTTTATATTTTAAAACATTTTTTCTTGCAGTTGGTGGGTTACCACCATGGGGACAAGCTATGCAAAACCCGCCCCCTAGTTATGCTAATATATACATACAAGGTTGGGAGTCGCTGGACGGCGAGCCTGGTCCTTTGGCAAAGGTACATAGATGACATCCTAGTAATATGGGACGATTCAGAAGGTTCTTGGTTGAGGTTTTCCATGTACATGGAAAAAAAAAAAAACTTTTTGGATCTCACATTAACAGCAGACAGTATTAGCAATATACACACCAAAACATTTTTAAACCCGCAAACAGTAATGGTTATATAGAGAAAAATAGTTGTCACCATCCACAGTGGCTCCTGGGGACCCTAAAGGGCCAATTCACTAGACTTAGGAGAAGCTGCAGTTCGATTCCTACTCATCAAAAACAGACAGAGGTATTAAAAAAAATTGATTGAAAAACAATACCCCCCAACCGAAATAAATCAGGTTTTATGCGAGACTGAAAATATACAGACAGAACAATTACTAGGTAATCGATCTAGGAAGACTAAACAGACACTGCAAACAAATATTCGGGGAGCCTTTTATTTAGTTTAAAATTTGGGCTAAAAAATGGAAGAAGTAACATTTCACAAGTTAGAAGTTTTTGCAATAACATGATTAAAATGTAGAACGTTAAGAGGAGGAGGCATTGAAGGCGCTACACACATCTTTTATCCACAAGCATAAAATACACCTTTATGGTGGCAGCATAACCACAGATTACATCATTCCATCAGAAAGTTTTTGGACATTAACAATAAATATAAAAAGATGGGATGTTTAAGTTGTTACCGTCACGTACTGCTTCTGGATCAGCACTTAAGCTTCCTCTGTAACTCTGGACCATTCACCGCTGACAGCTACAAACCCCAAGAGTAACGCTCCAAGGTTAGAGTAAAAGAACACAGAACTTGAAAGCAAATAACTGTTCTAGTCTGCGTGTTTTTTCCCTTTTGTAGAAACTTCAAACCTAAATCAGTCATTGGTCTCGTCTTAGATTCAGGGTTTAATTAGATTCATTGGTCTCGTCTTAGATTCAGGGTTTAAATACCCTTACTAAATTAACTTCTGCAACTTATGGTGGAAGACTTAAGGAATTGCAGTGAAAATCCACCAGTACCCACAGACTCATCAGTGGAGGATGCATGTGGTTTGTTTTGGAGTTGGTGCCTCTTAAGGACATCATCCGCATGCTATGTACCCTTCTTTCTAAAAAATAACCAGAGAGGTTCTAGATTTGAAGCTCCAGGTTTTACCTATACTTGCGAACACAGTCACAGTCAGTAGACATGGGCCGCTCTTCACTCTCAGCCCCTTTTTTTCTGTCTTATCTGCTGTTCATTATTATGGTGGTCTAGTGGAGGTTTGTGTCTGCGTACTTCATCTTCCTCAGCATGCTGAGCGCCAGAACATGATGTCATATCCCGTCATTCAGCCACGGAGGGGACCAAGGAGGAGCAGAGCTTGTACGCAGTGGCTTTATGGGCTGGTCGGAGGGAGATCTTGGATATCCTCGACCATTATTGCTCCCTATACTGTAGCAACGCAAAGGGAAATTCCTCTGTATTAGTATCCTCAGCCGCAGACACAGCTCCATCCCACACATACTTGCTGTCACAGCCACCACTTGGGGACTTCATTAGAAACTAACAAATTTGACCATTTATTACAGTATTAGCGCATTTTTACCTGATATTTTTTTAGATTTTAATATTGTGGTATATATAGTAAAACAAAAAATATTTCAACCCCCATAATGTTATATATGAGAAGGGACAGGGGGAAATCGTGAGATACAGCGCATCACTCTATATTATCACCCTCTGAGAATCTCCTTACATTTATGTATCTGGGTGTCTATGTATCCATCAAACTAACTTCATCTAATTTATCTCTAGCCTATCCTCATCTAAATATCTGTCTATCTCTCCCTGTCTATCATTCCACAGGTACAATATGCCTGAAGAACAGACCTGGATAGTCTCAAAAGCTTGCAATCCATTATATGTCAATTAGCGAATAAATAAATAAAATAAATACTACATTTACATTCTATGGCTAACACAGTACAACTCTATACCTTTATCCTTCCATCATCTAGATATCTATGTATCTATCCATCTATCTACATATCTTTCATCCCATCTAAATGTCTTTTATCTATCATCTATTTCACCTTCCATTATCTATCATATCTCTCTCCTTCCATTATCTAAATATATATTTTCTATCATCTATTTCTCCTTTTATTATATCTATCTATCTATCTATCTATCTATCTATCCTTCCATTACATCTATATCTATGTAATCATGCACTCCTCTCCCTCTCTCTTGTGCTTGTGATGCATTGGTGTTACATGCCACACAGGAATCTGGGACCAGCACGGGTTAAACTCATCCCATTAAACATGTGAGACCCCAGTGTGTGATGTCACTGGTGTGTACGGGGAGATGAGCTCATCACTGGCATTCCCATTGCTCTTAATAACGACAGGTTACTGGATACCAGCGATCACCCTGCCCTGAATGTGGCTGCATCTAACAGATTGCTTTCTATTCATTCATGTACTTTAACTCAACGCAGAGCTTTACATTCTGATACAGAAGCCCAAAAAGAAGCCAATCAAAAAACCCGACACAACCTCGATTCCCAGGCATTTAACCCTTTGAATGCCATCTGTTACTGGACAACCCCCTTGTACACAGAATAGTTAAACAATATATATATATATATATGGACACACACAGGGTCCTTTGTAAAGGAGGGGGTTCCCCTTTAGTGCTCCATCTGCCTGGCTGGGTGTGGATGATGGGAGTTGCAGTCTACTGCAGTTAGAGTATCAGGGGATGCCTTTATCCCTAGCCCCTCCCATCACCCCCAGCCTCCTCCCCTCCTCCTCCAGACACTTCGCAGCAAGCAGAAGGAGAGCAGACCGTGTGGAGAGGAGGAGACTCCCAGCAGCACATCAATGAATGAGTGACTGATCACTGGATGCTAGGGGGGTGATATTCATCTGTTTATCTGCACTGGCTGTGATTGTTGCCATTGATCTTCCCATCGTACAGCCAGGACCTCAGGGGTCTCCCTTTTAAAGGACCAAGGAGAGACAGACACAAAAATGAAGCAGGAGAGCTGATGGAAGGGTCTTGCTGAGCAGAGAGCAGGAAGAGCTGAGATGGAGTCATCGCCTCCTCCTGGAGATGCTGACAATGACCATAGAAAGGACCTGATTATCTGACGCTCCATTCATCCATGTTATCAGCAGATGGCTGGGGCTACCAGGTAAAGGGAAGCCAAAGTATGTTAATGAATCCATGTCTGAGAGGTGATTTTTCAGCCAGCTGTGAACCTACAATGGGCCACTCCCTAAACCTGAGATTGGGGACCCATCAGAAAGCTTAGGAGATAGCTGGAGAAGACACCCGACTGGGATGGTCGCAGTGGTAGAGACCATGGCTGCGGATAGGTGGCTGTGACCCATTCACATAACCCAATGGGAATGTAATTTATTTCTGGTTCTTCTCAGATCATGGCATTTGGCATCTCCAGGTATTCCCTAAATTCACCTTTCAGGACCAGTGACGAGGACAATGGGGTTGAAGAACAGACATTCAGGGGGTCATCCTGGCGATGAGCAGGAGGAGAAGAAAACAGGTCTAACTGGGGATCTAGAGCCGGCCTCCCTGGGGGCCGGGGTGGACAAGGATGGGACCTTCCTGCTGGTGGGAGCCGGGAGAGAAGACGTGAAGCGCAACCCGCAGGGAATTGGGCTCCTGGCTAAGACACCTCTGAGCTGTAGCAGACCTGTCAAGAGGAACAATGCCAAATACAGGAGGATCCAAACTTTAATATATGATGCCTTGGAGAGACCTAGAGGCTGGGCGCTGCTCTACCATGCCATTGTGTGAGTATCTGAGAGCTTCTTCACCCCATCTCACTTCTGACAATGTTACCACTAACACTGCAACATTCCATGTAAAAATAAACAATACAATACTATACATAAACACTACACCGGTGTATACAGTATACATACACGTAAGTAAACAAACATACATCCGCTAATATTTTTAGGTATAGTCATATACTTGGATTTTTATATTGAAATAATGACTGTTGCTGGTTTCCTTGCTGGGGACCGTATACCATGTTTCGCACATTAATGGAAATATGCATGCAATGTGGTGGTTGGTATCTGCTCACCAGCGGGATTCCCATGGAAAGTCCAGGGATCATCTCCAAACAGGAACTGAACTGGAGTAAGTGGGAGAGAGGTCTGCAGATCATTAATATAATGAAGTTGGATCTTACAGTTTCCTTGGTGATTTGGGTCGTGCGGAATAGCAATAAAAGAAATGTGATGTGTTACAGGTGTGATTGCATACTTTATCATTTACTATGAAGGTTTTGCAAGTACAGTGTTTCTGCTGTGGAGGTCCTGTGTATGTCCATAGGCACATATAAGACTGAAAAAAGTTCTATGTCTATTGAGTCAAAGAGTATCAAGGTCAGCTTCTGACGCAACTATGTTGGAGATAAGTAAGGGATGCACATAAACTCTAGGTAAAATCTGTATTTCGCCTAACTTATTGAGCCAGACAGGTAGATATGAGTTCTATACTTGACTTGGCCATGTTTCTGTACAGGAAAGTGGATAAGTCCATGTTGGTTCAAGAGAAGATGGAGTCTTTAGTAGTAGGGGCATACCTTTTATTGGGCCAACATAGAAAACAATGTCATAATAAGTTTTTGCAACCTCAGAGGCTTTTTTCTTCAGGTGGAATTCCTTGATAATTTGCCGGCTAAAAGGGTAATTGCTTATAGGTATCTGTCTATTAATGAGATTTCTGCCACCCATAAACACTGATGCTGAAAACGGACATAGAAAAGAAGCTTGTGGCACAGGTGGTTGGTTTCTGGACAGGCTGACCAGGTTTAAATCTCCTGGAGGTACTAGAGGTAGGACCTTATGGCCAGTGAAGATTCATGGTGGGATCCTTGTTTGACTCACATGAAAACCCACCTGAAGTTAATAGATCTAGTGGCTTGTTTTCTAGAGTGTTCAGCACTCTATTGTAAATTAATAATAACACGAACAAACTTTAAGATGCAATGGCTACCCGTGAGTGTACAATATAAGAGATGCAGACAGGTGACCCAATTATATATTACTTAATGTTGATTTATTATCTTAATTTACTAAAATTCATTTGAGATTTTTTCGGTTAAAATGGAGTTGATATGAAGTTCAGATCCAGGGCTTTAGTAATTAAGTTTTGCTCTTGCGAAAACATAATTGTCTATTTTGTTTCAGGAAAGGTCTTACATGTTTTTCCCCCTGGCCTGGCTCGCAATCTCCGTTCTAGTTCATCCCAAAGGTGTTCACCATACCGAGACATTTGGACAATGCTATGTTATCAACATTGTGGGGACAGTTTGGGGAAGGTCCTTTTCTATTCCAGCATGACTGCGCCCCAGAGCACAAAGCAAGCTCCATAAAGACAAGTCGGATGAGTTTGGCCTGGAAAAACATGACAGGCCCCACGGAGCCCTGACCTCAACCCCATCGAACACCTTTGGGATGAACTGACACGGAGATTGCGAGCAGGGCGTCTCGTCCAATATCAGCCCCTGACCTCACAAACGCTCTACTGGATGAATGGGCAAAAATTCCCACAGAAACTCCCCAAAATCTTGTGGAAATCCTTCTCAGAAGCGTGGATATCTGCAAAGGGGGCACCAACTACATATTAATGTCTATGTATTTAGAATGCCATGTCATAAAGGCCCCTGATGGTATAATGGTCAGGTGTCCCAATACTTCTGCTATGATTCTGGAGGAACTTTTTCCATCTTTCATCCAGCTCTCTTTGTCAGGAACTTTCACAGTGACATATTTACCGAGGCAGCTCCATTAAGAGGGAAATCAGGCTCCCTGCCGCCCCCTGGTCCTGCTGCCCTACGCCAGAATATACTGCTGAACCCGCAGGCCACTTGCTGCTTTAGAAGGAACCTAGGGCAGAGCCCGTTGCTGTCCTGACTCGGCACAACCAATCATAGTGTTAATGGGCCGGGTGAAGAGATCAGTGATCTTCCTATTAAACGTCCCATTGAGGAGCAGTGTTGCAGGGAACCATGAGGCCAGAATATGTCACTGCTTACTACCAGTGAGCTCCAGCGCTGGCTCGACAAATGTTGGGGGGGTCTAACAACACCCCCTGAGCGCATGCATCCCTTTAATTCCTGATGTTTCTAGATGACAGATCCACCTTAAAAATATCTATCACCATCATTAGAGATTTATGATGCGCTAGAAGCAAAAGTGACATTTTCCAAACATTTTTATTATAATGTTTACCAAATAAAGCTAAACAATGGTTATCAGCAGCTGCGAATTCTATAAGAGTCAGAGTCAGCCTTCTTTTTCTCCATATGTTTTGATGCTGGAGTGTAGTATCCGTACTCCAGTGAGATGGAGTCAGGTGTTGCTGCTATATTGTGGTTTCAGCAAGATCAGACATGTATGAACTCCCGTGGAAACCTTTCAGCTTCAGTGGAATCATGTTGTTGTCTTGCTGGGAAACAGTCCACCTTTTGTTTATATAAGAAATGCTTTAAAAGGGGCAGTCTAGCGCCCTGTCTTTTTATTAAAATTAAATTATTATATTTTCATTAATATAGCGTCATCAATTTCCGCAGCGCTTCTTACAGTCCCTGTCTGAACCAATCACCAACAACTGATAGGGACGCTCTATAGGGAGCTGTGAGAAGCCCCTCTATGCATTTGATCTCTTCTCTGCCCTCCAGCTCTGTACATTGCAGGAGATGCGTTCAGCAGACCTATCAACGTAAAGCGCCAATAAAAGCACTTCGTTGGTGCATTGCCCTCTCTGTTAAAGCGATTTTCATACTAGTTGCAGCCTTTGGAATCAGTGGGAGCGCATTCTGCGCAGGCACAGGAGGGCTCATTAGACCCCATTGAACTTTCACGTGAGCCAGGACTTGATATAGCTAGCATATAGTGTGCATGCCCAGGGGGCTGGGGGCTTAAAAGGGAAATTTAGCACTCATGCATTAAATCATGTAAATGATAGAGTATCCCTTTAAGATGACTCCTTCCACGGTATACACATAGGTGGGTTTTTAAATACATTATATATCATATAATGTTATATTGTTACGTATATGTATATTGTATATGTTATATATATATATATATATATATATGGACCTGTAGAATTTAGAATTTGGTAATAGTGTAAAATCTGCTGTAATGAACGTGAAAAGGCAAGTTAACAAATACCCTGTAGTGATTTATCATTTCAGTAAATTATTATAACACTTTATTATTTATATTAAATTATTTATACTTTATTTAAGCCGTCCTCTGTAGAGGCACTGTGTAGATATATAATACAGCTGGTTATCTGCTAGTGCATTGTGTGATAGTCGCACGTGAAGACTTCCCAGGGAAGGGTACACGGAGCTCTCTGACCTCTACGGGAATGGCTTCAGGAGGGGTGGGGCTAGGCACACGTCAGGATGGGACTAGTTACTCACCAGGGTGGGGCTAGCCTGAAACAGCCTTAAATGGTCTAAGAGTGGGCGTGGTGAAATGCTGCTCCCCCTGCACGGAGAAAGAGGAAAGTGACCATGAGACCCAGGGAAACAACACTTCACCCGGAGACTCCGGGCCAAACCTAGAGCGTTATGGTGACTAATAATCATTTATTATCCCCAAAAAATATCCGAAATTACTTCAACAATCATTAAATATAAAAAACCCCAAAAAACCCTATTTCCTTCTTTTTGTCTAGCTCCACGGCAATTGGATTTCACTATTAACTGATGTAGCTTTTTCATGTATGGTTTTTATACGGTTATAAGGTATGGTATCCCCCTTGTGTGTAATTTGCATGTAACACTCCAGGCATGTGAATGAGAATTGATCTACCCTCAGCATTAATTTCTAGGTAAAATACGACTGATAAATCTGAAGATGTTACAGTAAGATATTCACCGGAGCACTCGCTAAATATTCAGTGAAAATGGAATAAAGTGCTGGGCTAATACGTAATAAGACACCTGCCACATTTATAATACTAAATCCCATATATCACATTACATTTACAATCAAGATTATTTTCTTTGCTCTGTGTTACTATTTACGATAAAAGTAATGCTATTAGAAAAAAGAAAAAAAAATGAAATTTTTTCTCCATTTTTAAATTTACATTTCGGTAAAGATCTGGAAAATTATTTTTGCATCCTCATCATGCAAGGATTAGCTATATTACATTATATTCACTTTAAATCGTATGATAGCTGTGTGGCCCCTTTAAATTTTCGGTAATGTCTGGAGGCAACCAGTGGCAAGCAATGTTGGACCGCAGAGAACGAGGGCAGCTGCTGCAGCAGGACTGCAGCTTCTGTGTCGGAGTACTTCAATAGGAGTACTTTTGACTGTCCCTTTAACAACAGCCTTTTTTTGTATTGTGTCAAATAGTTCAACATATGTTGAGGACGTGAGGCAATCCGTTAACCGCAATGGAAAACATGTTATTAGGCGACCGTTCCACGCGTGATCTGGGCTCCAGAGATGGAACGCATTCTATACAAAGTTTAAAGATCAAACGCACCCCATGGGGCTTTATTTCTGTCTAGGATTGTAGTTTATGTTTTAGAATCAGATTTTCCGTACTATAAACTGTCAGATTGTCTTTAGCGAGAATTGTAATGCTTTCCCAAACCTTCATAAAATATATTTACTGAAAGAAAGCAATTTGTGGATTTATGGATTCTAGAACAGGGGTCTATTGCAATTAGAGCAAAACTTCATTTCTTTGTTTTCTGTAAATCATTTTGTATTATTTGTTTTATAGTGGAAATGTACAGACCGCCATTGCTCGTGCCTTAACAGGTCTTTATTCACTAAACGAGATATGGGAAGGGTGGGAGGAAAGGGAAGGTAGACGTTAGACTATTTCCATGCCTCAATTATATACAAACACATGTTTGGGTACCCTTCCGTGACCTTCTGACTAATCTCCGGTACAAATCAGAGATTAAAGTAGCACCCAGCCAAACCACTTCCAGACCCATTACCCATTTGCATGCCGTGGATGAACTCAAGACCTGTAATTGGCTCTTGAGTAGAGGAAGAAGGTAAACGGTTTCCGGTTTTGAAGTATGTGTTCCATGACATCATTTATATAGTTAATTGTTAGCAACTGGAGTGAATAGAAATTGCGGATTGGATCTCCAGTCAAAAAAAAAAGTTTATAAAAAAAAAAAAAGTTTTTTTTTTTTTTAATTGATTGGTTTTCGGGATGGGTTTTAATTTTTCGGGAAGCTTACTTTTAATATGTCTTGGCGTTTAATTTTGTTTTGTGCGGGGGCAGTTCAGCCATTTTTCCAAGAGTCCTGGGTTGGCACTCCCAAAACGCATAGTGAAGCTATTGAGCAGAATTGTAAACACTATTCTTTAATGAATAAAATCTTTATACATTAGATAATTAGAGTCATGTGGCTTCCAGGTTTATTCAATATGGATATCATTTAGACCAGATTCAATAACTACACAGAAAGAGCATTTTTATTATACACTGCGAGTCTACGACATGTTCTTCTAGGGATGGCCCACCAAATACCACCCAGCAGCCCCCACCGGCCTTTTTATTGAACCAGTCTCTCTATGCAATACGGAGGGCGAACTTCAGTGATCTTCTCATGCAAGAAGAGCCGAGCTAACAAGGGGAGGTTCCTTGGCAATATTTACAAAAGTTACAAAAATGTACTGTCTTATTTTCAAACTACATTTTATTCATCTCTTAGGTAAATATGTTTTTTTCCAATGACCTTTTATACGTGAGTGGTGAACCATCCCATTTACAGCTTTTGCTTATATCAAAAAAACATCGGGAAGTACGTATGATGTGATGTTTAGGTCATTTGGCTGTCCATGATGTCACATCCCATGCAAAACGTAATGTTTCCTTGGTAATTCCCGCAAGCGTATTTCGTAAATTTTAAATATTTCTGGAATTTGATTGTGCTGAATTAATGAATAAACACAAGTAATAATAACAAGCCCTGTTCTGGTAAAATGTCTATCCTGATTCATATTATGACCAAGTATAGGAGAATTGTTTTTGCTCTGCATACAGAATCCTAAATAGCTATTTAAAAAAGTGCCTGCGTATTCTGGAAACAAAATTAGGCAGAACGGAGAAAGCGTATCCAGAGGAACATCATTCCATTTAGTGTCTGCGAACGCTAATCCGTTATAAATGATGTTTATTTTTTGCCACCTGCTTCACTTCAAGCATATTATTAAAAGGACCCTAATATTGGATGTTTTACAGATACATGTGTCATGTAGTGATCAATTATAACATCAATCAGTCATATAAAAATATGTTAAATTCGGCGCACAGAGCATCACTAATATCACATGAGATTAAAGACATTGTGATTGTAAAAATCTACCATCAACAATAATTAGCTGTGAAGCCCTTAGACGAAATAAGCATATCTGGGAAACTTCAGAAGGTATTCTCCCTCGTCTTGTGGAGAAGCTTTGTAGAGGTTGGGGCTCGCGTGAGACAACCTTTGGGGAGTGGCGGATGGACGTAGCCAAACGCCGCTCCCCGGCCTGGAGAAGGAAGACACGGACTTGGAAACCTGGGGAAGTAGGGCTTCACCTGGAGACTACAGGTCAAAGCCTTCTGTCTTCCAAGAGGTCTTGTGTGTAGACAGACGCCTCACATTTCGACCTCAGTGTAGGTAACGATTAGAGAATGGCTTTTGATTGGTGAGCATTTAGTAGTTTTAGATCAGCTTGCCGGCATGCAGGAAATTAAATGTGTGATCCCTTCCAGTCATGCTTTTCTAGGGCATACAAGTGGGTGCACCAGGGATACAAAAATGGCATTATACTCAAGCATATGTGTTTTTATACTCCCTAGATTGTCCTTCTTTAACAATATATACTGGGTGATAAAAGTCTTCCTTCCTCTACTGTGCCATATACCCTGTCACTGATTATAACGCATTTAACTCCATATTATGTGTGTCATCTACAGTATGTGGCCTATGTGTGAAGGGCATATTCATGTTTTATTAATATATATGGCCTATAGATATTTCTTTGCATTTGTACTGCTATATCGTGTGATGCGTTGTTTGCCTTAAACTATCTTAACTTGCTTAACTTGTCCTGAGCTAAGGGCGAGCTGGTTATTTGGTTACCACCTCTGTCTACATGAAATGATCCTGGTTGTCAAATGGTTAATACATTAATATAATTATGCTACAAATTGTGAATTTAATCCTAAATTTCCTTGGTATTAGCAGAACTTTATAATGCCCCTTACTTGGAATGGCAAGAAAGATTTGAGAAGCACCTAGTGTTAATGCGGTATCAGATGGTAATTTTTCTCTGTATAGTTAGTATGATATGAGGGAACGCACGATTCACTCATTAGTGACACCCCCTAACATTTCAGGTGCCATCTTTGTTGGCATGATGTCACAGTTTTTGTGTATTGCGAGGAGGCCACGTTGGAGCTGTGATTGAGCTGTGATGTCTCCTCACCAACCTATAAACCCCCATTGCCCACAGAAGCAAGACAATAGTGGACAGTTTGGTGGGACTGCAGAATATTGTCTCAAAACCAGGGCTGTCCTGCTTAAATCGGAACAGATAGAAGATATCCATAGTAGCACATTTTGACTCATCTGTCCTAGTTGCACAGACATTATCCACAGAGCATATAAGGAAAGGTCTGAAGAAATCTTTGCTGTCACTTGAGACTTGGAAGCACTTATCTGGTCCTTTGGCGCACAGCTGTTCCCGTTATTACATTCTAAAAATCAATAAATGTATCAATTGACTGAACTAGAAAATCCGAGGGGTTCCCCAGAGAGTATGGAAGGTAACTCAGTGGGCTATCCCCATTGCTTATAAAAAGTATGCAGTAAGAGGTCTACATTCTCCGCGTACGAATAGTTGTGTTTTGCGATAGAGCTGTAACTTGCTTAGTTGATGGTCGTTATTTTAGCTCAGATCTCCAAATCTCATAGCGTGCACTTTTATTGCCCCCCCCCATGGTGAATGCAAGGTAGAAATCCAATCCTTTGCAATGCGTTGCTAACTCTTTTTGGGAATGGAAGATATTTCCCCAGGCGATGCAGAATTCCGATCAATATAGCGAGTTTATCCTACTTCTTTGGGGACGGTTCCAAATCAATATTGGAATGAATCAATATTTTGTAGTGACCAGGATGTGACTGCTGCGTGAATAGCGTTACAAACAGAGTGAGCGGCACTCTCCGCCTGAATGCAATTATCTGAAGGTAACCTAACCTGCTCTAATTAACCCTCCAGAAACCTCCAGCAAGAAAGAAAAGGTGGCAGAGGTTTGTAATCCCGCCATACATAGCTGCATACCTCCCAACCGTCTTGTTTTGGGGCACAGTCCTGATTTTTGTGCATCGAGCTGCTACCCTGTCGAGCTGCCTTTGCGGACAGAAGAGATCATGGGCCAGTTGTGAAGAGAATGGAGCTGTAAAATTGATGGAGTCTTATTGCTGTCGCTCCTACACCATGCCCTTCCTTGCCTACCCATCCCTGCCTCCCGCCGCAGCCCCAAACAATAGAGTCTGACTTTGGAAACTTGAAATGTTGGGGGGTATTGTAGTTGACATGTTCATGGCGGGAGGGAATCGATTGTTTGATTGATTATTTCATGACAGAAGGAAATCTATTGTTTGATTATATATTCCATATGGTGGAAGTGGCACTTTATATCAGTTGGTTAGCAACATGTCCTTTAAAAATGGCCAGTGTGGCAGCCCTGTTTACGACAGAACTGCTCCCTGGCAATAATTGGCTTAAACTCTGGCCTCCTGCATCCAGAATGCGATATAACCGAGGATGGCGGTTACAGATTGTGTTACTAATGTTTCTTCATTGTTAAAACATATTCCATTTTAAAGTGATTTTGCAAAAAAAAAATTTTTTCATTTATATTTATGACTCAACGTCTGATGGAGATTAAAAGGCCATGGCTTGGCAGATGGCTATACTGTGATTTTAAAATCATGTAAGACTGCTTGATTATTTATGAAGCAGCTACATTTGCGGCATTGCAGCATAGCCTAATGAGGGTGAGAAATAAATTCAAATACACTGAAGGTTTTGTGAAATCAGGTTTATGAATACAGGTTTTGTGAAGTCCATGACTTTGCCGTGGATAAGTGACTTGGATACTGGGAATGTGGGGACTCCCACTAGTTATGGTGACCACTGGTTGGATTATCCTGCTCTAGATGACCCTCATGATTTGAGACCTCAGGACCTTCCAAACTCATCAGACCCTCAAAAAACTCATCATAGTCCAGCAGGACAGTCAATAAACTTAACAGTTTAGTACATCGATATGCAGGAGCATCTAGAAACAGGCTCTGTGATGGTCATTTCACAAAGCCAAATGCTCCATGGTCACCAATGAATCCCCCAAGCCTTACAAAAGAAACCGGTGTCCCTGCACCGGTTTCTTTTGATTACCCCGGGTGATGGTTCATCACAAGCTCTCCAATACTCTTTTTTTGGACTACGTTTCCCATGAGTCTGAATGTCATGGGTAATATATTCCTCTAAATCTAAAATACCAAAGTTATAGATGTCTATAACATAATGGTATCAAATTATTATTATTACAGCACCAAACGTTACCAATGCTTGGCCTCTGCTTGCGTTATGTTGCAGTCTGACTTTTGCCGAGGACCTGGAGAATTAATTGTAGACACTTTAAAATTTCACGTTTTTAAGCTGAGATCCTTATATATATACCGAGAGCACAAGGATTCCTTGGTCTACGGAGAGAACCCTACGGTGTTTGAGTGGGTAGATAGAGACAGATTGAGTGGGTTGGATAGTCACAGCATTGGATACGCTACGTGGCCAAAGAAAAACAACATCTTCTAGAACTAAGAATAATTATACACTTTATGCAGTCATTATCTTTGTCTCCAAGAATCAAGGGCTACACAATCGGATACACAATTGGATAAGACATTTTGACAGTTTTGGGAATGGTTACACAGCATCCGATGTCAAATTATGCTTTCGAGCAGATACAATGTCTGGAATCGTGAGGAAAACGAGCGTTTTTGCTGATTTTGATTAGACCGTATATATAAAAAAAATCTAAAACAAGCTTTTCTGACAGTACCAACTTCGATACGCTCGATCTTTGTATTGAATTTTTGGAGCTGCTGTCTTCACAATGAGCTAATATTGATATTCACAATTAAACAAAATCTATAACACACCCAAGCCTGGGCTCCATGTGTGTTATGGGAATTGTGCAACTTAAATTATTATTTGTATGTAATACACTTAACTGATTTTTTAAAATGTATTTTTATTTATTTATTTATTAGATTGGTATAAAAGTCTCGGAATAGTAGATTTAAAAGTTAGAGACTATTGTACGTTTCGTGGGATAAAATGAAGTAATTATTTTTCTGTCCTCGTTATAAGAGCCAATTAGTGTTCATGGAAGAAGCGGAGTAGCTTAATCAAGGAATTATTCTAGAAGAACCTGCAGGAATTGCTGTTTAAAGGGGTTCTGTAACCAACAGCATCCTTAAAGGGAACGTCTAATGTCCCATCTAATGTCATCATCAAGTGTAATTGTTACCGTGACTTTGTAACGCGTTATTCCATCTGCCAATCATTTGATTTACATTCACTCAACAGAAATGTGTCGCGTGATTCACTCATCTGGCAAAAAAAGTAATAGTACCACGTTTTGTATCAGGAATATACGGAACAAATCACTTATCAAATGATAACATCAAGTTCTGATGCCACTTGATAATCACTTTATGCTAAGACATGATAACCAGGCATTCTTCAAGGAGATCATATCTATTAAAGATAACTAGTGGGAAAATATCAGCTGCAATAGACTTTTCGAGCTGCCAATCATCGTATCAGCTGCCAATCATTGTATCAGCTGCCAATCATAGTTATCCACTGCCAATCATATTTTAGGTAGTAATGTTCTATGCCGATCATGTGTCTTGTGAGACGTTTTGAGTGACACAAATGTCAGGTTCCAATCATAACCAACATAATCGTATATTGGACATTCATTAAGATAGTAATGCCAAATGCCAATAATTTCTCAGGAAATAATGTAAGCTGCCAATCATTTATTAGCACTGGCCGTCCAATCATTTTTCATGCTATAATGAAGTGTGATACTTACTTTTAGGGTTGTTTATAAAACCTTTTAAAAACATATATATGGTAATTATAACAGCTGTCAGTCAGTTCTTATATCATAATATCAACTGTCAATCACTTTGCAGATAATAAGATCTTCTGCCAATCTCTTCTTGTTATGAAATAATACAGACAAAAAGTGATGACATCTTATTCTTCCCCTGGCTCCTAATTTCTAAATGGTTTATATCACATGTGGCCCTTTAAATGCCCAAACCTCATCAAACCTTCCTGCGGGCCATTGTGATTGGCTGAAACCCAGTTATATAACTTATTTGACAGTGATGCTCTGTATTCACAGATCCAATCTCCCTATTATTCAAAAAGGTTTTATTTTAAACTTTGTTATGTTTCCTTTTATATGTTTTTCAATGCATGTCAATCTTCATGAGGCATTATATATTCTATATAATAAATAGTTATTTATATAATTACATTAAATATTGTCGTTCAATAGCTAGAATTTGTAGTTCTGATTTGGACATTTTTTGGGAGTGTATTGTTACCTCGCCAGCGGATCCGCGGTGTCCTCGTGCGGGGGAGCCGAGACGCAGCTCGTCCGGCTCGTCCCGCTCGTGGGAAACGCGGCGAGGTCTGTCCTGCTGCGGGACGCGAACGGTTATCTCATGAATATTCATGAGGGGACTTAAAGGGACCCTTAAAGGGACCCTTTATCTTTTTTCCTCCTCCCACTTAATTAAGTGGGTAGGAGGATCTAGGGATGGAGGGATATTTAAACCTTCAGTTGAGAGCTATACCTTGCCTGTGATAGAGCCTTTATTGCCTACACTAGCGTTCTTGTATCTATTTGCCTTTTTGTTGCCTGAACTCTGCCTGAACCTGACCACCCGTTGTTTGCCGCCTGCCTTTACCTGAACCCTGTTTGTACCTGACTATCCGTTGTTTGCTGCCTGCCCTGACCTCTGCTCGTGACCCCGACTATCCGTGTTTGCTGCCAGTCCTGATCTCTGCTCGTGACCCCGACTATCCGATTGTCTGCTCCTTATACCATCTGTTCCTGCATTGCTCGTCATCACCGCTTGGGGCGCCTTTCCTTGTACTGCAGCGAGGATCCACAGCCTGAACCACCGTGAGTGACAGTATCACAGGCCCTACCATGGATCCCGCAGACTTGGCAAGGATGTCCAACAGACAAGACAGACAGGATCAAGTTCTTGCTGCTCACGCTTCCCAACTCCAATCCTTGGAGCGGAAATTGGACGACGTGGCAGACCTGCTAAGATCGATGGCTACGAATCTGTCCCCAACTATGCAGCAAGGGGCATCCTCTGATTCTTCACCTCCTGTGTCGGGGCAAAGTACTCCGGCCAAAGCACCTAAGATGCCACTACCGGACAAGTTTTCTGGTGATCCTCAAGAGTGCCGCGGCTTCCTGAATCAGTGTGCATTACACTTCCGGGCCCATCCTCAAACCTTCTCCTCTCATTGCAACCGAGTGACTTTTATTATAAACTTATTAAAAGGAGAAGCGTTGGCGTGGGCATCACCACTGCTAGAGCAGAACTCGCCTATTTTGGAAGATGCAGACGTCTTTATTACATCTTTTCGTGCTGTCTTTGATGCTCCTGGGAGGCGTGAAGCTGCAGAATCCAATTTGATGGAAGTCCAACAGGGAAGAAGGTCTGTGGCTCAATACGCCGTTGAATTCCGCACACTAGCGTACGAGACAGACTGGAATGTCAGTGCGCTGAAAGCAGCCTTTCGCAGGGGTTTGAATGGACCCATTAAAGATGCTCTCACCTACCGTGACATACCTCATGACCTAGAAAATTTGATCACCCTGTGTTTACGTCTAGAAGCCAGAGGTCAGGAAAGGAAGTTCGAACGCGACCGAGAACGCGATAGAAGGCCTCATCAATTAAGGCCTTGGACGCAACATGCCACTCCTGCACCTGCTGAACCTGCTGCCGCCATTGCTGAACCTATGGAAATAGGTCCGGTGCTCCATCTATCTGCTGAAGAGAAGCAACGCCGCAGAACTTTGGGACTATGCTTATATTGTGGTCAAAAAGGACATTTGATTTATGCTTGCCCTAGGAAACCGGGAAACGCCAGAACTTAGTGGAGGTTGGAGGTGCTTCACTAAGTACTACTGTCGCTACACCTCCTCAGTCGCAGAGACTTTTGGTTCCCATCCAGCTGCAGTGGACAGGCCACCAAGCTTTCATTGATTCGGGGGCTGCTGAAAATTTTATTGACAAATCTTGGACTCCTGAAGCAAGTAAGGCCTTTGAAAGACTAAAATTGGCCTTTACTACAGCACCTATCTTAAAACGCCCCAATCCTGATTTACCTTTTATCTTGGAAGTGGACGCATCAGAAACTGGGGCTGGAGCTATTTTGTCTCAACGAGATCAGATTTCTAACCGCCTTCATCCTTGTTCCTATTTTTCTAAAACTTTTTCGTCGGCCGAACAAAATTACGATATAGGGAACCGAGAATTGCTGGCCATTAAGTTGGCATTGGAAGAATGGCGACATCTGCTTGAAGGGACTGTAACTCCCGTTACTATACTCACCGACCATAAAAACCTAGTGTATATAGAAAATGCCAAACGACTCAATCCTCGACAAGCTCGATGGGCATTATTTTTTACGCGGTTTAATTTTTCTATTTCCTTTCGACCGGGTTCAAAGAATACTAAGGCCGATGCACTGTCTAGACAGCATGAGGCGTCTAATGTTGAAACTTCTGTCGAACCTATTGTTCCGCCTACAAAGATAATTGCCACCATACACAGTACCCTCATGTGGCACATTTCTAAATCTCAGACGCCCCGTCCCCGAGGGCAAATTCCACCTCCTGGGAGACTTTTTGTGCAACCACGCTTTCGTAAAGCTGTTCTATCCTGGGGTCATGCTTCTCCGGTAGCTGGTCATCGGGGAACTCGGAATGTAAAATTTCTTCTGCAGAGGAACTTCTGGTGGCCTACTATGAATCGTGACATTTTTGACTTTGTACAAGCATGTACTGTATGCGGTCATAATAAGATACCACATACTCGACCAGCAGGGTTATTATGTCCGTTACCTGTCCCAGATCGACCATGGCAGCACTTAGCCATGGACTTTGTTACGGACCTACCTCCTTCTCGTGGACATACAACTATTTTAGTAGTGGTAGATTTGTTTAGCAAACAAGCACATTTTATCGCCCTCGCTAAGCTTCCGTCAGCTAGTACACTAGCTGACATCTTCATGAAGGAAATTATAAGACTTCACGGGGTTCCTCAAATAATTATTTCTGATAGAGGTTCGCAGTTTATCTCGAGGTTCTGGAGAGCAATGTGTAGACTTATGGGGATTGAGTTACATTTCTCTTCCTCCCACCATCCACAATTCAATGGTCAAGCGGAGAGAACGAATCAAGTTCTTAAACAATATCTGAGAATGTATGTTTCAGAGGACCAGTCTGATTGGTCAACGCTTTTGTATCTTGCCGAATGGTCATACAACAGCTCATTTCACGAGTCACTACAGATGTCTCCGTTTAAAGCGGTTCATGGTTATGAACCGTCATTGTGGCCTCAAGACACCAGTACCACGGGGGTTCCAGCAGCCGAAGCCCAATTCCAGGTCTTGCGTGATCATTGGGCACTTATTTCTGAACAGTTAAAGCAAACCAAACGGTTGCAAAAGAAAACAGCCGATAAGTATCGATCAACAGGACCGATGCTCAACCCCGGGGACTATGTGTGGCTTTCCACAAAGTATCTTCATCTCCAACAACCTGCCAGAACCCTTGGGCCTAAATATATTGGCCCATATAAGATTAAGACACAGATTAACAGAGTTACCTATTCGCTTGTGCTTCCCAAGATGCTACGCATTCATAACGCATTTCATGTTTCTTTATTAAAACCAGTAATTAAAAATCAATACTCCTCTACGGTTCGTACTCCCGACCCAGTAATGGTTCAGGGCGAAGAAGAATACGAGGTACAGACAATCCTAGACTCTAGAAAGAAACAAGGGAGACTCCAGTATTTTATTAGATGGGAGGGATACGGTCCTGAGGAGAGTTCTTGGGTTCTTGCCTCGGATGTCCATGCTCCAGCCAAGATTCGTTCTTTTCATAAAAAATTCCCTCAGAAGCCAGCCTCTGATCGCCAGGATGGCTCTTGTAGACAGGGGGGTACTGTTACCTCGCCAGCGGATCCGCGGTGTCCTCGTGCGGGGGAGCTGAGACGCAGCTCGCGCAGGCAGCTCCCGGCTCGTCCCGCTCGCGGGAAACGCGGCGAGGTCTGTCCTGCTGCGGGACGCGCGCCACCGTGTGGATCGAGTGATCTAGACGGGACGCACGCCGAGAGGTCATGAGAGCCATTCGCGCATGCGCGAACGGTTATCTCATGAATATTCATGAGGGGACTTAAAGGGACCCTTTATCTTTTTTCCTCCTCCCACTTAATTAAGTGGGTAGGAGGATCTAGGGATGGAGGGATATTTAAACCTTCAGTTGAGAGCTTTACCTTGCCTGTGATAGAGCCTTTATTGCCTACACTAGCGTTCTTGTATCTATTTGCCTTTTTGTTGCCTGAACTCTGCCTGAACCTGACCACCCGTTGTTTGCCGCCTGCCTTTACCTGAACCCTGTTTGTACCTGACTATCCGTTGTTTGCTGCCTGCCCTGACCTCTGCTCGTGACCCCGACTATCTGTGTTTACTGCCAGTCCTGATCTCTGCTCGTGACCCCGACTATCCGTGTTTGCTGCCAGTCCTGATCTCTGCTCGTGACCCTGACTATCCGATTGTCTGCTCCTTATACCATCTGTTCCTGCATTGCTCGTCATCACCGCTTGGGGCGCCTTTCCTTGTACTGCAGCGAGGATCCACAGCCTGAACCACCGTGAGTGACATGTATGCCAGGTCACTGAATCGGCAGACACCGATTTCGATATTAATGTACTTCCTTTAGTCTGTGATCGTTACTTACAGTACATTGGATCATTTAAAATTCTTAAAGATTTTCGATGCAGGTAATTTAACGTCTTGTTCTCTAGAGCAAAAGGTACCGTTTGAAATCCAGAAGTATTGAGCCCAGGTAAAAAAAATGCTGATGAGTGAATTGTGAGAAGTCCTGACTCACCAAGGTACAAATATACAAAATGCAGAGGAGTTTCACTCAATTTTGTTCTGTCTGGTACAAGTTGTTTTGTGCTTCTAACCTTTTTTTAAGCTAATTTTCTTCCTCTGTTCAGTATAATGCAGAATACTTCTGTTGGTATTGAAAATATATACCGTATTTGCTCGATTATAAGACGAGGTTTTTTCCAGAGCAAATGCTCTGAAAAATACCCCTCCTCTTATAATCGGGGTCGTCTTCTAATCAGACCTCAAATAGAGGTCTGATTAGGAGACTAAGATCCAGATCCCCCGCACCGCTGCAGGGGACCTGGATCCTCCTGTCGTCGCCCCCCACACACACACACTTACCGGTGCTTCCGGAGGTGAAGTTGGCAGCGGGGGTTTGTATGCGTCCGTCGCAAATACCTTCCCCGACTGTCAGAGATCAGAGTTCCAGAGTTCCTGATCTCTGACAGCCGGGGAAGGTATTTGCGACGGACGCATACAAACCCCCGCTGCCAACTCCACCTCCTTCCGGCTGCCGCGGAATGAGACGTCAACCCGCTGCCCCGGCAATACAGCAGGAAATTGGAAGCACCGGTAAGTGTGTGTGTGTGTGTGTGTGTGTGTGTAGGGCATTTCTGGAATGCCTTACACCCCTATATGCCACTCTGGCATTTAGGGGGTTAAAAGGCATATTATGGGGCAGAGTGGCATATAGGGAGGTATAAGGCATTTCAGGAGGCAGAGTGGCGTTAAGGGGGCATTTAATAGTGCACTCTGCCTCCTGAAATGCCTTATACCTCCCTATATGCCACTCTGCCCCATAATATGCCTTTTAACCCCCTAAATGCCAGAGTGGCATATAGGGGTATAAGGCATTTCTGGAGGCAGAGTGCTCTATATAATGCCTTTTAACTCCCTTAATGCCACTCTGCCTCCTGGAATGCCTTATACCTCCCTATATGCCACTCTGCCCCATAATATGCATTTTAACCCCCTAAATGCCAGAATGGGATATAGGGGTATAAGGCATTTCTGGAGGCAGAGTGGCACATAGGGGGTCAAAAGGCATACCATGGGGCACAGTGGCATATAGAGGGTTAAAAGGCATATCATGGGCCACAGTGCCATATTGGTGTGGCAAGCCTGGGGGCAGATGTGTGTAACTGGGGGACAGGTTGGAAAATACAAGAAATAAAAAACAAAAAAAAAATATTTTTCTCAATCATAGCTTTTATTAAAAAAAAAGTTTACATGAATTAACATTTACTGGTAAAACTTTTTTCCTTTAGGGTCGTCTTATATTCAGGCTTTTTCTTTTTTTCCTAAGTTAATATTCAGATTTTGGGGGGTCGTCTTATAATCGAGCAAATACGGTATATATATATATATATATATATATAAATAAACGTACATTTTGAGTGAATACAACAGTGACACGTCAACTTTTTTGTTCCATTTCATTGAGTCACCCCATGTCTTGTAATGTTTCTGGGTGACTGGGCCAGGGGTGAGCACCAACATTGCACATTTACTGGGGTTTGTAGTACACAATTTAATGATCTTCTCTGGACCTTCACAACCCTTGCCAGAAACACTGGTGTCCTTGTACAGACACGTTGCCTATCCCTGGACAGGGCTGTATTTACCAAAGAAACGGGGGAAGTCCTCCATAGCGTTAATGGACCAGTGGTGGTCCTATGTAACCGCTGCACTGAGAAACGGCACACAAAGGAGCCTGATCGCGCAATAGGGCAATCTGTCAACTGTTTGGTGGAGAGGGACTGCTGCCACCGGACCTACCACCTGATGCATGGTTGGCCTAGGCCAGTGTATGTTATTGATAGCAGACGAGAGTGGACAGAGTTAAAGTAGGAATGCCAGGCTAGAGTCAATAGACCTAAAAGGGCAAGGAAAGAGATTTGCCATGGTAGTCGAGTAATCAGTTCTGATTCCCTGACCGGTGAACAGCTGCAGAGCCCTGAAGAAAATGGACGTTAAATTATTACATTATTGTTATAGAGCGAGGATCATACAGGAAGATCCAAATGACCTGAGCTGAACTCTGAGGCTGTAGTCTCCGTTAGAGAAATATGCACATTTCCAAGTCATTATAATTCTTTTTCTTACTTCATATTATTAAATTGTTCTTGATTTTCAAATAATCATCTGTAGAACTTCAGACACCCATAAAAAGCAAAATCGTGTAATATAGTCTGATGACATTTTGTCTTTTTAACTCCTGACCTAAGCGGCAAATGAGAAAGTTTTTTTTCCATATAATTTACAAATTAAATATTTAATTTCGCAGGGTTTTTGAGCTTTTACAGCGTGGAATACGTTTGCCCTTTTGGCCCAGGTAATAGTAAAAGAAAAAAAAAATCAATAGGTGTTAATGGGCTTCTATTTCACCTGCAAATCCGTTAATTAAAAATAGATTATAGCGTGTGCCTGTTTTTTGGCTATTAAACTGTAATTAGGTATTTTCCAAAGAAGAACAGAAAGGAGACTTCAACACATACGCAGGTTAACCATTTGATTGCCACGGGGGTGTCAATTTCTTTTTTGTTATGGTATTGCGATAAGTATAATTGAGAGGCAATTAACACCCCAAAAGACATGATGAGGATAAATTAATGGAAACTCCGGGGAAAGCACCGCTTCTCTGGGACTCCACGGAGATTCTCCTGGTCGCGAGAGCGGCGTTGAAGCATGCCCTACTCCACGTCAACTACTTCCCTGCTTACCACTTTCCATTGTTGGCTAACCCAACACGCTACGTCAGCGGACCACCAATTGAAAATGACCACCCAATCATTCCTGCAGACCACTCACTGACATCAGCGGGACCGCCTAACCGCATGAGCACCGACGCCTCCGTACACCCACTCACCCACATCCTGAAAAGACAGCGAGCCTGGATGTTTCCTGGTTTTGGAGTCTCCCGTTCCCCATAATGATTAATGGGGCCTACCTAAGGTTCCATAACTTTGGTGGAAATCAATGTGCGTAGCAGTAGCCAATCACATGTATGTGATGTGATTTTATATGGAATCTGAAAGTTTACTGAATATACTTTTAGTCTATTCTTTGGGACCTCACTAGAAGATCGTAGGAGAGAATGGAGATATCTGTGCATATCTCAAATTTATTCTTGTACAATTATTACATGCAACTGAAGATAAAATATTTATATACTCTGCTGAAGCGGTGCATTTAAATGCGAACACCATCAATGTTCAGATGATCACTGTTCGGCTCACTGCATTAACCTTTAATCCTGCGGATGTGCTGGCAATAGTGGGTTTAGAGTGACATCAAATAAATGGAAATGTATATGTGTATATATATATTTCTCTTAATTTACAATAGGGTAAATCAGGAATTGGCATTCTTTTCTATAATTACTATAATATTAAATAAAAAAACCACTGAGTTCCAATATTCGTCACTGGAAAGTCATAGCTCTTCTTCACTGAGGCGCGCACCCTTCAAGCCTCCTATAAGGAGCGGGAGAGGAAGCGATATGAGGAGCCAGCCCTAGGAGTTCTGTCTTTTATACCAAATCCGCTAATCCTGGCCAGTTTCTCCTGGAAGAAAGACAGGGCTGCCATGCGTAATTATAGTTTCATTATTTAGGAGCGTTTCTGGAAAGTGCACATGATGGGGTTGGCCTTTCTAGTTAAAGCAAATGAGTTGGAAGACCAATCTTCCTGCTTTAGTGAAGAAACCCAGTTTGACTCTCTCAATTAGCGTGCAAAAACATAGATTGATGACTTTCGCTGTTATTAGTACCATCTGCTTACTATTCTTGGGTACCGGGTTATTATTATTATTATTATCTTTTATTTATATAGCGCCAACAATCTACGCAGCGCTTAATACAATACATATATTCAAGGGGTTTGACAAGAGAATTGACAGACTAAGACAAACCGATATATGGAAAAACAGAACAAATTCTGGGGATACAGCTTTAAAAGTACTCAAATGGTGCAATAACGTTTAAAAGGTTTAAAACAGCCCCCACTAGTTGGGCCACACTCACAAGATTGTAGTAGGTACTGCGCCTTTAAGATGGCCTGTATCTTAGGAATCCTGGAGGTTTGCTGGAACTTTTAAAACCACCTCAAAGTTTTAAGTATACTTCAGTGTGGTTTTTAATGGCATGGAGTTGTGTGTATCTATTTTTATCTTCAATGACACTACGGTGTAATAATAATAATAGAAGGCATGGGCGCCTTCAGTAAATGCAAAATACCTTAATTTGCCTCAAACAGGGTTGCATACCTCTACCTAATGCATGTTTTCATGAAATACAAATTGTATAATTTTAGGACACACAAACCTAGAACACCATAGCATGTTTACATGTGCCAAATGTTTTTTATCTGCCGTCAGGTTCCATGTATGTTTCTAAGAACAGGCAAAGTGTAACATTGTGTCTTGTGCAGCAGTCCCTAGGTGAAGGGAGGTCTCGGACAATCTTTTGACTTTTTCGGCAATTGAACTTTGGTCATTCTTGGTAGAGACAGCCCCAGATATGTCTTAGAAGACTCCCAACTTGTCTATAGACTTAACCAGATGCACTCCAGTGATGAGGTCAACAAAGACCAAAACATTTTTGGACTAGACTGTCCTATCGGGAATACCTGGGAACTTCCCAAAGTAGGCTACCTAGAGCTCTCTCCTTCTTCTGGGGAAGTAGCTTTATGAGAGGATGAGGCTAGCTATATATGAAGCTCATGCATGGGGGAGGGCTAACTGTACATATTGTCAGGCTACCCCTAGACAGCCTTAAGGGGGCAGGCAGTAGGAGGGGAAGGCGGCAGGGAGGGGGAGGGGCGGCGAAGGGGCAAGACCAAACACTGCTCACCTGAACAAACGGAAAGTGACCCAGAGACCCAGGGAAGCAGCACTTCACCCAGATACTCCAGGTCAAACCTGGAGAGTTCCAGTGCATGTTCCCGGGTTGGATTAATACGATATAAAGATTACGCTGCTTTATGCTATCATGTGACACAAGGAGAGGACAGGCAAATGTAGATCTGCTTGGAGGTGCTCTTCTTCTTAGACAAAACATTAATTGGTGTCTCCAGTATTTTTGGAAAATAAACCTTGGCGGATCTGCCATTTTATTTTTTCCTCTGAAGGTTTAATTACATATAAAAACAGAAAGATTAGGGAGATAGGGAGCTTTTGGGGGGTTTCTATGGCATAACCAATCAGTGCCTGCGTTTATGTCACATGACAATTAAGTTTCCTGGCAAAAATTAATAAATAGTCAAAAAATGCATAATTAAAATATTATTTCTGGAAAGGGCTAGTGTATTCAACTGGTTTTAGGTAAAAAAAAAAAAGTCTAACATTTAGCAGGGTATGTGATCTTAACATACTAAAGTGCTCTGTTAATATTTTTAATAAAACATTATTAATATTACATTTAATAAACCAAATTCCAAGTACCACAACCTATTTTTTTTTAATAAAACTCTTCAAAAGCGTAAAATAAATTTCACAAAATAATGACTTGCGTCGTAAACACTGTGATATTTTTAAGCAATTCTAACTTAATGTAATATAGACAAATAGCCGTTGTAAATGGCTTTTATTTCCCCCCCAAAACGCAGGGTTAGAAAAATCAATAATATTGACTGGTACACCCATTTCCTTAATGAAGATACATTATAACGTTTCTTGGATTCATCTTGGGTTTGTAGGACTGTCATGGAATTATACTGCACGTTACGCCTATCCTAGATTGCAAGCTCTGTTGAGCAGGGCTATTACATATGTAAGTCCAAAATGTTATTTATCATGTCCCATTTACCTATTGTACTGCGCTGTGGAATATGATAGCACTATATAAATCAATAAAAAATCAAGGAAGAATCCTAAAGGTTTGGCCCAGTCCTTCTCTTGTTTTACATTAACTTCTACTTCAATATTGTGATTAGGCCTCATAATAGGCCATTTAATTAAAAAAAATGACTGTATATGTTCATCTTGGCCGATTAGAATCAAGGTTCCTAGTTGCTGGTCAAGCATACAGACGGCTTATAAATAATTGCCTAGCAAATGTCCAGTGTTTTAAACCAAGACAGCCATAAATAAATGCTGATCAGTTTTGACCCTTGCAGGCATCTGTAGAAATCTGTCTTTTTTTATTATTTTTTTTAATACAGTTTTCACAACTGTTAAACGTATTCTTTTTATAACAATGTATACAAATATGACCTTTTCTATAAGCTGCCTTTGATATTCTGTCGCTTTGCCATAAATATTAAATGACATCATATTTGCGTGAATTATTTTACGACAATAAAAGCCATATAAAACAAACGCTTTAATGGCTTGCCAGTGGAATATTTAATACGCCCGAGTCTCTCTGGACCCATAAATGCCTCCGTGACCTTCTTAGGCCGTCATTTGTCACGAAGACGAATATCTGTTCTTCCGTGGAAATAAGTCAATGCAATTAATACATGAAAAAATGATGGTGTACCAGACTGAAGGCCAAAAATATAAATATTGGTAGTAAGTTGTAACAGATAATTGGGAAAGGTTATCTTAGCTACAGCTTTACTGTCGTAATTTTGGGTGTTTCATTTAAAAATAATTAATTGCCGCCAAGTAAACAGGTAGACGAAGGACACTGAAAGCCGAGACGATTGATGAAGGAAAACGGGATGCTGTTGCTTGAAATTGCTTTTAAAGACTGCTGACAGTAGCGTTCTCATACATAGCGGTTTACGGCTTACATCGGTCAGGTTCCGGGAAATAGTAACGCTCAAATTATGTCAATTGGTGTGATTTGTTTACATTGCAATAAATTATAGAAATTGGGTCGTGTTCCTAAGCTATGGTGTTGTACCCCATATAGAAACGAGTCGGACAATGAATACAACGTTAATTAAGATATACCCGAAAAGCAAAGTATGTATAACAAAGCGGATACCTCTAGATTGTAAGCTTGCGAGCCGAGCCTCTCCACCTAATGTATCGGTTTGTCTTAGTCTGTCGATTCTTGTCTTGTCAGACCCCTTGAATATATGTATTGTATTAAGCGCTGCGTAAACTGTTGGCGCTATATAAATAAAAGATAATAATAATAATATTTCAGTTTTTTTCTAAAAAACGCATCTCAGCGCTTTAATACAAAAGTTTAGATCCCTGTCTGTGAGGGATCTTAGTGTAGCTGTCATTTAATAAAACAAAAAAGATCCCTGCATGCCAGCAGCCGATCTATTGTCAGTATGCAGGAACAATTGCCAAATCCCTGCAAAGACGCAGGAATCAGATGTGGCAATGCGATGGTTGCCCCTTAATTGTCATAGCCCCCCAAAACGAAGTGTAAAAAAAATACAAAATGAGACATAGGTTTTCTTGCTATATATACTTATTTTTATTTTAAATCACAAAATGGCACTGCTCTGAATAAAATGCACCCATTAAGTGCCAGTTAAAGCAATTTTGACCCTAATCCACAAAAGATATAGACGGTGTTGCACACCGATAGCGTCTTCTTCTGTGCCCTTTGTTGGCATTCAACAAACTGCAATACGTTTGCTCAACTCCTGGCACTTAGCGGTTGCTTTTTATCCTAAGCAAATAAAACATTGAATTTTTAGCCGGTCTCCGCTTCCAGGTTTGACGATGTTTCCGACAAGAAGCTGTGTTCACAAGACTTGAGTATTGATTGCATCTTTCTCTGCGAAAAAGCTTCCTGGATGCGAAATACTTCATGGGTCCGGCCGTCCCTATGTCTTCTGCTCGGTTTGTGCAATAGAATCGGAGTCAGAAAATATTATCCTTGCTGAGTTCAGAAATTCCAAGAATATGGTAACATTTTGCTGATTTCTTTTGCATTAGCTATTTAACCCCTACAATTACCATAACGGAGGTTGCGTCCTCAGAAGGTTAGTTAGATAGTAATTTAGTTAGATAGTATATTTTGCATTAAAACATACACATGGCCCTTGATATGGCTGTACACGGTGGGACTACATATCTAATTAGTAATCAACACGTACCCAAAACCCTTTGTAGCCAAAAAATATGTATGTGTGTGTTTCTGTGTATATGTGTGTGCGTCTGGTTTCATGTATAATGTGTAAGCCCACGTTTAAAGGGCCACGTACAAATTGGAGTACTTAGTGTTGCAAAATATTTGTACCCAAAACCCTTTGTAGCCAAAAAATGTGTGTATGTGTGTGTTTCTGTGTGTGTGTGTGTGCCTGGTTTCATGTATGATGCGTTTAAAGGGCCACATGCAGAGTGGAGTACTAGTATTGTGTGCACTGTGCCTTTCACCACAACAGCTGCACCTTCCCTCTAGTTGTCTCAACCAGAAATAGAAAAAAATATATAAATTCAGTTTGGGATAGTGCGCTTTGTAACCCCAAGTGTTAAATAATAAAAAATGGCACCTTCCAAAATTGGTTTGAAATATGTAAAAAAAAAAAAAAAAAAAAAAAAGTCCTACAGTACCAAAGTATTTAATCCAGCATCTATGTAAAAGTTTTTGTTACATGGTACCCTTTTTAACACAATTACGAAAAAGCTCATGCATATATATATATATATATATATATATATATATAACCATTTCACTTAAATAAATGTTAATTCTAGAACATGGCAAAGGCCAATGGGTAAAGAAGAAGGAAGCCACACCACCGTGTATATCTAGAGCATCTGCTTATGTGCGTTTGCGTAATGGAAGTTAATAACAGATTTTTTCATATAAATGTATTAATATCAACATATTTATTAAGTTCCCGGGTATGTTTGTCACCTAAATCTAGCTATAGCTATGAAAAATTGTCCCAGCTTCCTAAGAAGACACTTAATCCTCGGCACTCAAAGGGTTAAATTCCTGTTTGTGATAATGGATTCAGCTCAGGTTTTCACATCCAGTTGAGACAGTTCCCCTTAAATGGTTTAGTAGACAATATACTGGGATAAGTAGCAGAACGTCCCAGATGACATTAATCTTGCGTAGATATAAGGTACTGCCCAATGCTCCTGTTATCTTTCTTCGCTTATTCAATCAGAAAGTAATATAAAATTCCTGACATGTAATACCATCCACTAGCACACAGATAATTCCATATGTCAGCAAACTTATTTAAATTGACCAGATTTGTAAAGCAAAATTCATTGTATTTTTTTTTATGCGACATAAACGCCTGCATTCCGCCCTGGAGCGATTTGACTTTGCTTAAATATGTAATTATATTCGATATAATGAAATAATTGTTTAAAGGGAAATATTTAATAAAATATGAGTGGCGGGTTAGATGTCTTTTATGAAATTTATAGCAAAATGTTTCTATTTTATTTCTATTATATTTCTATTTTATCTTATTACATTAGACAGCCTGGGGTCTCCCTTGTTAGCAGGACCAGCTCAAAAATGACCGATCCAATGTAATGGCGCTTGACTTGAGCCGTGGTTACACTTAAGTAACTAAGATGCCTGAACGAAAGTTTGGGCATTCTTACAATTAGCCCTGTATAATACAGTAAAAGAATTCCTAGAGGGTATTTCCAAAATGTGTGTGTGTGTTTATTTATTTTTTTCTATTTTTTGCACATATTAATCATATTGAATGATGAATTATAAATACAAAAATGGTACCAAAAAAAATTCTTAAAAAAAACAACAATACATACATTGTGTGGGAAAACTAAATATAAAAAAGGGGAATTAGAACAAACATAAAGCGAAAACGGCAAGAAAACGCGGTCACTGGAGTGGAAAAATCCCCGGGTATGAAGGGGTTAAATAAATTGCGGCCTTGCAACACCCAATGCGATTTTCTTGCTTATTAGACCAGTTCATCTTTCAAGGGGCCTATTTAGGTTTGGTCATCTCCAGCTAGTCCATTTTTGAGGCAATAAAAGCAGATTTCGTTTTGTTGGCTTCCCTTTAATTGGCTCATTTAATCTGAATCAATCGGTTCACAGTACAGCTTTCAGACTTTGCTGATATTAGCTAATAAATCTATATTTTGCTAAAACCCAGTGCCTTACATGAGATTAGCTGCAACATAATAGTGCTTTTATTGTCCTCAGCGGCTGCCCGCGTGGAGCTACTGTGCCGTTAAAATATTTCCCTCCTGTAATAATATAATCAAATCCAAAATGATATATTGTATTCCATATTCTTAGTAATCCAAACCACAAATTATCTTTATATGTTTGTGCGCTGTGTCTGTGCTAAGATAGCATCACAAATTACAACAAATTATAATATGAAACCAAATAACTGGAAATACAACTCGGTTATTTATTTATTTATTTTTTAAATAAAAACACATCTGATGATGTAACTACGGGCTGTTTATTTAGTGATGTTTATTCTAGAAACGGCAAAATATCCTGTTCCTTTGCCGTTGGTGGTCTAGTGGGAGTCAACAGAAAGATCTTTCTAACTGCACTGATGTTCTTCCCCAAGCTCTTCTTCAGATCTAACCAGTGACTTGGGATGTTGTAATATGACATCATCAGAAGAACAGAGGTACCTGATTTTCAACAGGTCCCAGTTTACATTCCAGGTGCCCACGAGACAAAGATCAGTGGTACCCTCATGCTTAAAAAAGGGCTTTGAATGAGGAGCATGGGTTTATAGGGGAAATGGTCAGTAAGCCAAGGCTGAGTTTGGTCAAAAGGAGAAGGGAGTGGATGAGGCTACCATTAACCCCCTTCCCCTTTGTCTGGAATTGCCCCCCTATCACATGGCACTTAAATAGTCTGGCCACTTGCCCTAGCCATCACGACAGGTTTGGGAATGTTTGGAAAATCAAAAACAAAGGTCTCCAAAACACCTGGATATGGGGTCCTTTGCCAAATTTGATTGCATACCCACAATATTTAACGTTGTCTAAACCAGGACATCTTCATTAGGAGTGGGACAATGGGCAAGCAGGGTGGCAACATAGGCTTTGATTGATATCACAGATCATTGGGCCGATCAGGGGAGATCAGAGGATCTTCCCAACCGACCCGTGATCCGCATTCCTCACAAAAACGGGACAATGGGGGTTCTCGGCGGGATATTATCTTATAAAACGCGATACTTGGGTGGGAATATTTTTACTTTATACTTTTTACTATTACCATTTAAGAGACTTTGTGCCATAATGTGCCTTAGGCCTTTCACTCTCATGAGATGGAGAGGCATGATGGGAATTATAGTCCATAAACAGTTGAGAGCAACATGATGCCGTTTTCCCAGACTTAACGCTTTTAGAAACTGTCAGATTATGGTGTTTACTTCTTAGGGATTTTCCATCTCGGATATAAGTGCTCGATTCCCTCTGTGTGTTAAGAAAACTGTAATTGCATGTATTAATTATTTAAGCCCACGCACAGAGCATCAATACAGTTAGTGCTCAGTTTAAACCATTTCCCTAATTTTCAGGCATTAATATTTCAATTCAGACTAATAATTTATTTTTGTAATGTTTAATTTCAGATTTTTATTGCACCAAGTAAGTAATTAAGTAAAAACGAAAAACGATCATGCCAAATATCTTAGTTAAAAGCGACTGATACATTAGGAATGAATTACTATGGTGATAGGTATACAGACTAGAAAGATGGAAATAAGCGCCTAACGAGTTTCGCATTAAATTTAGCGCTTATTTATTTCCAGCATTGTCACCTATAGCCCCACCACTGTCACACTTTTGTGGGCAGTTGGGATCTTGGGCCAGTTGAGGAGATCCCTGGCATGGCAGCCCCTGTTTTGGGTGAAATTCTCTACAGAGCAACTTGTCTTCTCCCAGTAACATACATCAAAAGTGTTTTCCACAGCACATTGTCCTGATTTTCGGTCACTGTTCCTCAGAACATTGTCCGGATTTTCCGTCACTGTTCCTCAGAATTGCCCCACTGCCCTGTTTTTGTGGCAGTCACGATCGTAGGCCTGTTGAGGAGATTAGAATATCTAATCTGGCGATTCCACCGAGTCATATAATAATGTCAATGTCTGTTCTTTTCTAACTTCTAAATCCTCAATCACAGCTTTCACAATACCACCTGGGGACTTCTTGAAGTGAAGCATCAGGGTATGACATCATATAGCAATATGTAACATAGCAACAGAGTCATTTAGGTTAAAAAAGACCTACTTACATCAAGTTCAATCCTTCTACCTATCCTTGGAGCTATTTTTTTGATTTTGACAAGGGAAAAATCCTTCTTGACTCCATAAGGCGTTCAGATTTCTCGTTTGATCAGGAAGCTCTAAAATAGTAATGTTTATTCTATCATTTATAGCCCTGTATGACCTGCTTTTCAAAAAAAAAAATATTTCTGGAGGCATCCATATTCGATAGAACATTCTCTCTTGGCAGTAAATATCATACCTTTAATAACTTTTCAAATTTCAGCTTTTCTAATAGCTAAATGGCCAATAAATAAGGAATTTTAGTCCTGCAGTACTTTGCATTCATACCATTGGACTAACACAGCTACCGTCAACAACATGTGTATATATATATATATATATAGTTTTAAGTATTATGTACATTTTTTGTCTGTTTTTCCCTTTTTTAAATAAATATGTAATATTTAGAGAAACTGATATCTCTAATTTAACCTGATGCACATTAAACAGGAATCCTTGGTAGGTTACCATGGTAACTGGTATAATGCGCTGCCTTGGAAGAATCGGATGTTTGTAAGCAGGCGTTGCATTCCTGCGACATTAGAGGTAAAAATTTTAGGACTATCACCGACTACTAAATAAAAAGATATACAAACAAATTTGTTCGACTGCTAAGCAACATCACCTTCTGATCCATGGCTAGAGTTTTACCGGACGCCCTGCGGGAAAGGAACATTCACCTCGCTTCACTATTCATTATGGAGGGCCAACACCAGCAGGTTTCTCCAAAGTGAAGGGCCAAGTTGGTCTTGTTACGTATAATTCAATGGGTGAGGAAACTAAAGAAATCTCACTGATTTAACTATTCATTATACTGGGCCGGCCAAACCCTTTCTGCGGCAGAAGCTCACTGGGGTTGTCATTTCTTAATGTGAACTGAAGTCAAGGAGCTGAAACGGCTTTTGAAGAATGTGTTTTATTTGTACCATTTGGTTCATAAAATCTATTACTTTTCTTTCTATGCAATATACTTTATTGTGGCAATGAGCGGGCAGACTAGATGGGCCAAATGGTTCTGCATATATAACTTTCCTGCTCTGGCTATCCGGACCCCCTTGTGGGATGCAGGTAGGAGGTCTCGCTGATATCGATGGACAGTCTCGCTGATGTCACAACATGCTATTTTTAATGGGGAAGCGGGCATGGAGTGGGGCGGTATGATTATCTGCCGTCACATTCTGTGTTTATAGAACGCTGTGATAAACTCATACCCACCCAACATTCTGATCACCTGGAAAAGACAGGGATTTGGGGCTCAAACGTAAAAAAAACTGCCCTCCAAATGTTAGGCAGGGGTGCATCCGTGACACGTTTCTATAGGGTATAGGAGTACCACCCATGAAAAAAGAAGCAGAGAAAGAACCTTTTTAGGTTGAACATATTAGAATGCACGTGGCCAAAACTGCAATTGTAGCTTTCATCTGTTTAATGTGCTTTTTTGTGGCTATTTTGTCCAAAGGAGGAGGAAGAATTACGGAAATTAAAATAAATAATCAGGAATAATCAGGAAAAACCTGAGATCAGGGAATTAAGAAGTCTGCACCTATGGTATATGTATATTGTAATATATATATATATATATATATATATATATATGTATATATATATATAAAATTATTATTATTATTTATAAACACAACTGCATTATTTTATTAAGGGTTTTATTAAATGTACTTATTTTTGGAAAATGATTGACCCCCTTTAAATTGGGCAGCATTTTTTATAAAATTGAAAGATGTAGTTGCAAAACAAATATGAAAAATAAGTCATGGATTTAATGCCAAGCCGCACGTTGGGAATTTGTTTCCCAAATTGACAAACCAGATGGGGCAGGCTCCGGTGACAGGTTCTAGGGATTTTGAGAACATGCAGAAGAATAATGTGTTCTTTGATCTCCGAATATTGCTTCTTGCAGTTAAGCATCCTTCTGGAGATTGATCTGAGCTCGCTTTGAAACCCGATGTTGTCAGCCATAAGCCACCCACGTGGGCTCTCATTTCTGCACCTGCACAAACCGATGATATACTTCCAAATAGCCTCGTATCGTCATTCAAGTCACGTCCGCGCATGCCGAAGGTCTTAATTGTGAACTTAACACCGTCGCTGAGTTACATATAGTACTGAAAATTCTAAGCGCTGCTGTTTGGCATAACTTTCAATCACACCGGGGTTTGTTGAACTGTAGAACGGTAGTTTCGGCTGTATAGACTGGAAGACGAGTCGTTGAAATCCCCATCGATCAGCACAAAGGAAAAAGCATACTGCCAAGAAAATATTACTTTCTTTTTTGCAACTCTTCTAAGTAATAAATAAATAACAGGAAACATTTTCTATGAGCTCTTAAAGGGCCTTCGACCTAAACAGCCTCTTCAGCATTGAACTCATATTACACAATCATACCCCCAGCGTTTCAGGTGTCCAAATCCCGATACCCATGTTGAGCGGGGGCATGACAAGTGGCCGCAGGGGAGTGGAGCTGGCCCTGGAAGTAGGCAGAGCAGAAAGTGTGGCTACCAGCCCACTTTACCCAAATAGCCACTTTGTAATGGAGGTCAATAGCACAAACCACCATTGTTTTTTTCACATGCCTGGACCAGCCTAGTCATCTCATGCTACCCCACTGGCCTACTCAAGTGGGGCAGCTACCCAGGATAGAGCGACAGTGGCCAAAAAAAATAGAACTGTACTGTGACAATTGGGCCTGTTGGCCTGTAATGCATTAGTATATTGTAATATGTGTTTTTAACTGGGAGGGCAGTTACCTTGCTACTGCTCCCGAGCAGTGACTGTTTCCATCTTTGGCTGTTTAACACACAATGTGCATGTCTGGGGACCTCATTAGACCCCCCCAGGAAATCTCACCAAAGACAGCACTGGTGCTAATGTTTGGTGAGTAACAATGGCAAATAGCTGTCAGCAAATGCATTGGCGTGTTCTGATACGGGGTGGTAGACAGCAGATGCTTTTGGCCAAGCTTGGGTCCCCCCTGGGGCAGGAAAAACAGTGCAGACGTAAAGCATTTCCAATGAGAAAATGTTCATTTAAAAGTGCACTTGGCTAGCATATGCATTAAAATATGTATGATGGCTGAAGATTCCTTTAACAATTCAACTACATCCTAATACAGCAACTAACATTATTACCTTTTCAGCTGTTGTCAAAGCAACCGTGTTATTTCTTAGAACAAAACATAGATCTGTAAAAGACGAGGAGGGAATATCTCAGTATAATATCTTACTGTATCTTAGCTAAGTGCTATGGGGTATCCTGTTTTTTCAATAATTCCTTTCACCGGCAGCTCCAATGCTCATTAAAAAGCTCATTACTAAGCTATAGAAAATGTATTTTTTCTCAGTTACCTGCAGAAAAGAACACTATAATGAACAGGGAGAACACGCAGTGACATATAAACACAGCAAGGTTCACATCTTGGTGATTCCATCACTCGTTAAAGATGGGCATATATGCTAGAGTTGCGAAGAGTTAGCTATTGTGTCATTTCACACGGTCTTATGTCATATCAACAAACACAGATGATGACTAATTGCATAAAATACCTTGATTATCTATCCATTGTGGAAAAAATATTCCGTAAGTGATCCATGGTCACTGCTGGTTGGGAGTCCGGGTGTGAACAAATGCAATGTACCTTTTAGTGCTTGGATGGGAATTGCTTATTCTGCAGCACTTTTCTCCAGAGTTTCCAAGCACTCATGGCCCCCGTCACCGAATTCACCCTCTGTGGGACAGCCTGTCCATCTTTTTGCCCATTCCACTTTTCAAGGAGCTCAGATTGTTTGATGGGGATGAGGGGATCATACTTTAATCTTCTTCTCATCACTCTCGCTAAATACAAAATTTGTACAAAATGTTGGTAGGTATATACAGCATCTCTCCTACCCCCAAGCTCCAAACATGGGTGTCCTCAAAGGATGACGTTTACAGAACGTACCTTTTTTTGCATCTATAAACTATTAGCTACATGCAAACTAAGCTTCTGCAGCTCAGCTTACCTTGTTAGGACTGAAACTGATGTGTTATCTCACTTTCTTCTACAAATCATTTGCTTACTCCACCGATATGCCTTATCAGCCTGCAAAGGGCAGCGTTATTTTCTAAAACTCAAAGTGACTATTGTAACCAGAAAGGAACACGTGCAAAATAACACAATGGACCTTTGATTCTGTATACATGGTGTCAGGAAAACACAATGGTCACAAATCAAACAACAAAGAGCGAAGAAAGGAGATAACCAAAGCCCTTAGAAAGCTGCCCCAGTACAATTACAAACTGAAAACAGAACGACCAATGGAGCAGAAGGTGTGCAACTGATAGGCCCTTTGAGAATAATGGCTTTCAAAATGTATCTGCCTTTTTGTTCAATAGATAAATTGGATTTTCTACATTTTCGTTCCAGAAGAGGCTCCAACCATCTGGTAGAATAGTAGAAATTGCTCGGTAAATTAAGCGTCAATACTTGAAATGTGCTTATTTATTTAGATTTTCATATTGAACATTTTTAAATCACCTTGTAGGGGTCACTTGACCAAAGAGTCACAATAGTAAAACGACACGTACCAAAGATACTTCTTCACAACCATAGACAAAAGAAAAGAGAGGGGCGCAGTAAAAATAGGGATTCAAAAAAAACTATTTAGGTGACCGTAGTACTACTAGGCTTGCACTCTCTAGCACTGAAAGGGTTAGACATGTCCTCCGTAAATAATCTGATGATTAAAGATGTTCTTGATTTGTGACATCACCATTGGTCAGTCACACCAGCCCCTGCAGTGAGAGGTTCCATATTTATATGATATTGATAGAGGAGACAGTGCTAGATAGAGGAGTAGTACGGACAATATGAGAAGAGGACTTCTTGTACTTCCTGGCCCAGCTGATTCCCAGAGACACCGGGTATGAGATGCATCTCTAATGATACACAACTCTGGTTTATAACTTTTTTGATCCACTGTTCGCTTTACCCAAAACCCTAACTGAATCCAGTTCAACATTAGTAGAGGCATGGGAGCAAGAGCCAAACCAAATGAAAAAACTTTTTTGTTTACACTTTTGGGCTTTCTTTGTGTTGTGGTAGAGTCTGGCTTAGGGTGACCACATTTTATTTCTGCCATTAGGGGACAAACTATGAACTGGATGAGATAACACACACAGGGGTATATTATACATATATATATTACCAGACATTACACACACAGTCACACAAACAGACAAACACAGTCACGTACACAAGCAGACACACACAGTCACGTACACACAGTTACACGCACATACCTGGTGCTGGCTGCAGCTCACACTGAGCTTGGTGTGAAGGAGGGACTTCAGGAGCCTATAAGGAGAGGCCTCTGAACTCTCAGGCAGTCAGGAGAATTGAGAAGTCTATCCTGATTGGCTGAGACCTCGTTCACTCCGGGACAACGGGATTTAAACTCCCATTGCGGGACTGTCGTCAACCTAGTCTGGCTTGGCTGGACTACAAGATCTGACACGATCCGAGGAGGTTTGGTTGACCCTTTAAATTTCAAATTGTGCAATCATAAAATAACATATATTGATATATTAATTTGATCACATTAAAGTTTGCTCTTTAGTCTCTATTAACAGTAGAATGTATAGAAAATACAACTTGTGTTTGGTTATACTCTCTCAGTATTGTGTTTCTTGTATTATCTATAACATTAAGAATGACAGCCACAAGCTCACATACTCTTGAAGGTACTTGGTGTTTTAATGGTAGACAACTATTATTTTTTTACTTATGCTGCTATGAATACATTTATCCTGCTTTTTCTTGAATCAAGAGTTCTCCAATACTTTCTTGTTTATTGTTTGAATATTTTCATATTTCCGCTTCTTGTGCTTCTCGCACGTCCTTATTATGTCTTTGATTTGATTGTCATGGGAAGTTCTCAAGGTCACATTATTGAAATGAAAACAAGTCGGAGAAATATGAATATAATATTAGAAAGTTTACATCATGGAAATTGATGTCATTAAGCAAGGGAGTCTTTGCACATGGGAGAGTAAAGTTTCCATTAATGGGACAGAACTTCAGCAAGCTCTATGTGTACACATTCATTTCCCAAAATAAAACTAGTGTGAAAAGTATGACCATTTTCCAATATGTCCAGCTTTTACGGTACTACAAAAAATCCTATGTACTAGTGCTCAGTGATCTATAATACCACTGTGGATGATGAGACCCCCCTGGCACTTTAAGACCGGTGGCCACCTAATGGTGTAAGTGCAGTCGACATTATGTTTCTATGGTTATGCTGCTTGGAGACTGAAGAAACTGCCTTGGAATCAGTTTCAGAACAGACCCCATCTCTGGTCCTGCCCATCTTTGATGCTAGTCTCACCCACTTCTGGTACCAGTCCCTCCATGAGTCTTACTACACCCCCCAACTCAGGTGTCCTGATTTGGACACCTGAAATGTTGGAGGGTATGCTCCACCATTCTTGAGATCTGCTTAAATAGTCCTCTTCATTAGGTTATCTCTTCCCCGTTGTAAGTTGCTGATTGTTGTTGATTGGTGCAGGGAGCTTTTGGAAGGAGACACCCCAATATTTATGAAAAAAACTCCTTTAACCTACAGACAGGATAAACTGTATAAGCTTAAAATATGTCATCATTATTATTTTCAGAACTATTCTTACATGTGTTGCGTTTTAATAAATGGTATCATAGTAGGTTTTTCATACTAGGTTACAGTGAGCTCTTACGTCGTAGTTAAAGTGATACTCCTCTAGCGATGTGATCTTGGCTATGGCCGCATTCTAGCACATTGGCCAGCTTCCATAATTGCTGATTGATTATTTCTCTCCTCTTGTGGCTTTTAAGCAAAATATACTTTCAGAAAGCGTGTTCCGAAGTCAACACAAGCTCAGCACTGTGTAAAATTTCGTTGACGTGGCACGATTTCTTATCATTGGCACGATGACCAAGTATATCCAACATTTTGTTTATAATCTGTTCCTATGTATTTAAACCTATCCAAGATATAATTTGGGATTACAGTGTTCAAAAAAGGAGAATCCCTCTTCTAAATGTTGTAAAGTGTCATTATTTAGAGAGAGACCACAAATGGCCATTTTCGTTAGTATTTTGCCAGTTTTACTTCATAAATCACTTTACTTTGCAATCATTGATATACTTAAAAAAAATCGTTTGTTTGGAAGGAAACAAAAAGAGGTTGTAGTGCTAAACAGATCACTAAATTATGATTTGTGTTAAGGTTTGTGTTAAGTGTTAAATACTGTCCTCCAAAGTGTCCCTGTTCTGTTTCACCAGTCCCTTTTGACACCCAAATCCCTCCGTCCCCCTTTCCTTCCCTGATATCCCCACTTTTCTAGGATCTCAGAATGCTTTCTGTGTACATACTATCTGCAAGATTTTTTTCTTTTTTTTTTTTTCTTTTAGAATTTTTTTTTTAACACAAACCATACTTACATACATACAAAATTAATTAAGATAGCTGGACAATAGTTTATTTTTGGCACAAAATACCCAATCCATAAATCAAATAAATATACAAAACTGTCAACATACGGAAGAAAAAACAAACAAAAGAAAAAACAATGAAAATTATACAACACTCATACTACTTGTATAAAGACAAATGGAGATTGAGTCGAGAAGATAAGGTGGGTCCCACCTAGGATTTACATTTCATAGTTTGAAATTTTTTTAAATGTCTCTATGGAGCCAACTTTCTAAAGATCAGTATAAACCACATTTCCTAAGTCTTCTTAAGTTAGTTAATTTATTGTACAAAGCGTACAGCATCAGTCGGCGACAGATGATAGTTACAGGATGATGGAACTTGAGTGCTGTAGGCACTTCTTGAAGCATTGGAAGAGAGAGTAGAGGATCAAAGTCTAGGTACCGGTGGAGGGTAGAGGTATCTATGTCATCTAACCATGGGTCTTTACGGTACTGTGACCGCCGCAGGAGAGGAGGATGTTGCTGGTACATGTCAAGGCAAGTTAAGGACAACAGCATGATCATGCCCTCGGGATATTGCCCATTAGGACTCCGGCGAGCGGGATGGGAGGAGCGGGAACCCAGGGACAGGCATAACCAATACCACTGGTCCTATGCACTGATAATGATACCTACACTCTGTCTCTTCAATGATCAGCTCTTCAAAACCCAAGGGAAAATCTGATATCCATGGCCTGTGTCCCCCCTGAGCATCTGTGTAAGAAACTCAAGTGTCTGCAAAGCACTTGATATGAAATGAAACATGCGCAGACTGGTAAACAATTTATTAGAAGAAACACAACTCATTACTCAAGTTACGTGTCAGGTGTTTTGTTAAGAAGGGCTACAAATTTAAGATCCTCTTTAAATTATCCCTATATGCAGGATAATCTTTTATAATTAAATTATAAGCTCTTAAACCCGCATATCTTAACATGTTTCGTATATTGTCAATTAAAATGTTATTGTTACTGGCTCCCTGCTGTACTAGCGCTACAGAAGGTCCTCTATCCCCAGCAGGTCATCTATGCCCTAGTGCCCCCCTCCCAGCCCATTCCAATTATACTTGCTCCGAAGCCCCCTTCATCCCTTGTGGTGCGGTGTGAGGGAAGTATATATGGTGGTCTAGACTGGGCCATATTTAACCGTGATGGGGCTTTGAAACCAACTCAATTTGGGCCCCATAAACACAATTATTTTATGTGTTTGAATGGACAGTAAATGACCATTTGATCACAAATACCAATAGTGTGCCGGCTTCTGCCGCTTTAATTATATTGAGGGATATTTTAATTAGTAACAAATAAATACAATGAAGCATTGCTGTTTATTGCGACCATCTCAAACAGGATTTACGTTATACCATCTCAAGAATATGTAATATATATTAATATGTATACTGCACTCACAAACGGGGCTTCCAAAAAAAAGACTCTCTCTCTCTCACCCTAAAGGAAGCACTCCCTGCCCACACGCAAGACGGGAAGTGTCTATGGAATTAATTATTGGAGGTGAGGGTGCATAATCTATTGTCAAGTACACTTGACTTTATGTGCATCTTATCTGCTTCTAATCGAACTCTAGGAACCTAGAAAACTCATCCTTATCCAGATGAGTGGCTGCAAGAGGGGCGAGGTTAGCTGAATGTAGAGGTGGGGCTGTGAGTTGGGCAGGGCTAACTCCAGACAGGATCTTAAGTGGGTGGAGAGTGGGTGTGGCCAATCACCACTCCTCTGCCCGGAGAATGTGGAACCTGCGCTGGAGACCAGGCAAAGCAGCACTTCACCTGGAGACTCTGGGTCAAACTCAGAGAGTTCTTTGTTATTCTCAGTTAAAATTCACTGTTTCTTGCCTTTAACTAAATTTGTAGTTTATTTAGGTCAAACTTTAGTTACCTAGTTTGTAGATTAAACTACAAAACATCTGATGTGCTATTTCTATTTTAAGCAGGATTTAAATAAAATCTTCCATATGGGAATGTTGATACATTTTGCAAAGAGATGGCTGTAAAGGCCATCTGTAAGATTGATTCGTGTAAATTCTGTTCTCCAGACCTACAAAAATAATTACACAAAATTAAATTTTATTTACAGAGCATAAGTATGTAGCACGCAGCCACACATATCCAGCCGCCGGCCCGCTCCTATGCCATGAGGCAGCCATTGGCCTTAAAGTGCCATGGATGCCTGGTAGACACCAGTCTGGTCCTGCCTATAACACATACTGGAACAGAAGGAGAAGAAGGTCCTGCTCTTGTGCACTTACAATCTTCAACACAATTTTTTAGATAAAATAAATTCATTAATGCTGTTAGATTATTTGTGTGTGTATTTTTTTTTACTCCCTCCATTGGATTTCCTCGTTAAATTAACTGGGTAAAAAAACACATTTCAAGGTCAAAATGGCAGAACACCTTAAATAATTTAGGGTGATTCCCTCGGTAGAGGAATTACTTACAACACATCAGTGCGTTCAGCCGTATTAAGACCGTGATGCAGCTAGACAAATGGGAAAAGAGCGTAACAGACCATCTTCTCCATTCCCCCCTTTGTGTTGCAATAGTTTCAATATACTATTTAACAACCAAAAACAATGATTAAAAGAATGCTGTTTTTTATACGCATGCACTCTTATTATAGTTTGTTTTATAGAACATCATACATAACAATTATCCATATTTATTCTGGGATTTTTCTTTAATGAGAATTTAATGTAAAATAAAATATTTACTTTGTCGTAACATGTCCTACGCAATGAATGATTTATCAAGTTCTATAAATAAAGGGAATTTCCTCCCTGTAGCCTTCTGTGTGCGTCATTCCGCTGAAGCAAAGTATATTTTTATGCATATTCTATGAAATCTTCAAATAAACGTAGGTAGACATATTATACCGTGTCATGATTTATTCAGCAAAAATAAAGCCAACATGGAGAAGCCATGTGTGAAAAACAAAAAAAAAAGTACACATTATAAATCAATAGCTTGTAGAACCACCTTCCAATAAATTTAAATAAGTGTTTTCTGCATGGCTTTATCAATCTCTCACATTGTTGTGGAGGAATTTTGGCCCACTCGTCTTTACAACATTGCTTCAGTTCATTGAGGTTTGGGGGCATTTGTTTATGCACAGCTCTCTTAAGGTCCCAAAAGGCATTTCTTTTGGGTTGAGGTCTGGACTTTGGGCCATTGCAACACCTTAATTTGTTTCTTTTTCAGCTATTCTGTTGTAGATTTGCTGGTGTACTTGGGGTCATTGTCCCGTTGTATGACCCAGTTTTGGCCAAGCTGTAGCTACTTTAGTATACAGAGGAGTTTATGGTCGACTCAATGACTACAAGGTTCCCAGGTCCTGTGGCTGCAAAACAAGCCCAAATTATCACCCCTACACCACCGTGCTTGACAGTTGGTATGAGGTGTTTGTGGTGATATGCTGTGTTTGGTTTTGTACTGTTGTGAACTTTAATGTTTAACATGCTAACTGAGCTCTGTAGAGTCTGGGATGTAACTCTTGGGTTTTTTGCAATTTCTCTGAGCATTGCATGGGGTAATGCTGGGTGAAGATTTGCAACTGTCTGGAATGTTTTCCACTTTTGAATAATCTTTCTCATTGTATGATGGAGTTTAAATTGTTTGGAAATGGCTTTATAACCCTCTCCAGATTGATGGGCAGCAACAAATGCTTGTCTAAGATCATTGCTGATGTCTTTCCTCCTTGGCATTGTGTTAACACACCTGAATGCTCGAGATCTGTAAACTGCTAAAACTTCGGCTTTTATAGAGGTGGTCACACTTGCTGATGATCAATTAATCAAGGACATTAGGTTAGAAGCACCTGTCTGCTACTTAGCAACTTAGTTCACGTGGAAGCAGTAAGGGTGTACTTTGTGGCTTCTCCATTTTGGCTTTATTTTGAATAAATCATGACACAATATAATATGTCATGTGTTGATGTTATATTTACATATTTTTAGACCTGCTAAGGAACAGATGGTTGTTATTATGCCCTGATGTGTAAAATCATAGAACTCAAAGGGGGGGGTATTTTATCTTTACTTGACTGTATATGTTCACCATAATCAGCATTATCAATATGAAAAAGGTGGGAACTAGGGTTTTCTAAGCAATCTCTTTCTGTAAATGTGTTTCGGGCCACGCAGTATGGTGCTCATCGAGTTCACTCTCTGCTAAACGTGTTTTGGACGCTTTATTACTGCACCACTTGGCTAAACGGAGCCAGCCTTCCCCTGGTAGATCGAATTAAGCTGCATTGTTTTGTAAAGCTTATTTATATTATTGCCCCAATAGTCTATCTACTCATAAATAGTTGTGAGTCTGATCATAATTGTTTTGTTTAACAGATTAAGGAGTTCTATTTGATGGGCTTCTTGAGTCACTTTAAATGATTATATCACATAGCAGAGTAATCAGAGACTCACGCTGTTTCGCTCAAAGTTGGCCTGATACAGCTGCTTTATTCCAAACCCCCTGTGATTTCCTTCTATGAGATAAAACTCACTCAGATACCAAGTACCCTGCTGTACAGATAATTCTTGAGAAGACTTTACTATAAATCCTTATTACACTTGGCAGATCTGAAGGACACTTTACCCAAAGACGTTTATTTAGAACTTCAGTTCAAGGGGAACTGTCACTGTCACAGCTATTAGCATAACACATTTCTTTAACACTACTTATACCCATCTATTGCCTAGTCCCAACATCTAAAATCGATCAGATCGGGCCCCCTTGTGTTGGGGACACGGCTAGTGGCTAGTAGTCAGAACCGCTTAAATACCCAAAGAGCCTTGTGGCACTAGAACATTGAAATGGGGCCATGTGGGAGCTGCAGTTGATTTAACAGCTCCCTCTGCCGTTTAGGAGTTCAGAAGATCCCCCCCTACCAGCCCATGATCCTCAACGACCACAAGAGCAGGGCAGCGAGGCAGCTATCCAGCACAGTACTTAAAAAAAGGGACTGCCACCTGAAACAACATTCTAATAAAATATAGAAAAAAAATGAAATAAAGTTAAAACTAATTGATCTAGTTCCCAGAAAAACTAAAACAAATACAACTATATAATAAAAAAAATTGTAATAAAAACATGGAAAAAAAAGGTATCCGAACACCTCACATTAGAAATATACATTAAAGAAAACCCTTTCCCGACCCCCAATCCAAAGTTCAAAAATAAGAATAAATTATGTAGTATATAAGGGGGCATTTTGCTCCCTGATATGATTAACAAAATAACCTATGCATGGAATATTCTACTCTAAAGATATTATTGAACATGAATCAGGGCTTTTTTCAGTGGGACCTTATTTGTGGTATTGATTTATTATTATTATTATCTTTTATCTATATAGTGCCAACAATTTACACAGCACTTAATACAATACATAAATTCAAGGGGTCTGACAAGACGAGAATTGACAGACTAAGACAAACCGATACATTAGGTGGAGAGAGCCCTTACAATACATATTATCGATAGTAATCTTAATAATAAACGACAGACCAAAAAAAAGTGCTATAAAGAGAAAGCACTAGCTGTTCTTCAAAAAACAATACATCCTTTTTGTGGTTACACTAAACATAGGAAAGGGGAATCCCGGTTGGACAAAGCGAAAAATGTCCAAAAAGCTCCGGTCACTTAGAGGGTAAACCCCTCTGTCATGAAGGGGTTAAAGTTAACTACGTAGAAGCTGAGATCGACATCATCCTGTGACTTGGCCAGCATTATCTAATCGAGTTATGTCCCTTCTGCTAAAACCCCCTTTACGAGGGCTACCAGAACCAATCAGCGAGAACCAGAAACTATTTTATTAGGATGAATAGACATGCAGATCCCGACAACAAAAAAATGAAGGTGACGGCTCCCGAGGTATAGACGTAATGTAGAAGTAATATATTGGTTTATTTAGTGTACTGAACTGTAAAATGTTGAATATGGGAAACATGACCGATCTACTGTTATGTAACAGATTGATTCCAATGTTATATCTCTGTGCTAAATATTTATGGATCTAGTATGCCTCGCAAAATTGTTGGCAATAAAAATTTCCAGTAAACGGTGCGTCGATCGATTATGTTATTGGATTACTTTCAAATGATGTCATCTATAAAGATTGGACTGATATCACGATTACCGTGATTGCTGTGGATTTTGTTATTTTGTATTATACCAAAAAAATAAAAAAAAGGACAACTAACTTTCTTACTGTTCAGTTTATGAGAATAGCGGCTTGAGTGCGGAGTGCTTGTACCATCACTACATCCTTTCTGTGGTTATTCCTTATGTTTTGGTGAACGGGCACTAGACAGAAGCGAGCACTAGTCTTGGAAAGCCAATTGTGGATTTGGGCATCAACGTGATTGGCCAGACCAGTCGGGATTCTAGGTTGCCAGCCTGCCAATGGTTATTGGCAGTAAGTCTTTAGTAAATAAACGCCGAGTACAGGAAGCACATGCTATCAATATTGGTTTAATATTTGATAAAGGATAATGCATTGTTCAGATGGACGATCTTGGCTGTGGGGATACCGTGCTGATGTCTCGGTGCCGAGGGATCTCCATGTATTCCTAACTCTGTTCCCTATATCCACTCATCCATCTGATGTTGGCGTTACTGAGTAACACTGTTTACTAAAAGAAACACAATGCGATGTACACCAGCCCGAACACCGCAGGACGCATCTCTTCTTATCCTGCCAACTGGAAAAACTCTATTGGCATAAGTTATTTTCTCTCTTTGCCATGTAAATGTTCACACTCCGCTATAAACAATGATATAGTGTCAACAATTTCAACTAATGAGCATGTCATGATGCTTCGCGTGCCATGTAACACAAACACATTATAACATGTAATGTGCCCTTTAATTTTGGTTGATTGGTGACCAAAGGAGAAAGAAACAATGCCCCAGGTTTCAGGTGACCAAATCTTTGGGTCCACATTCCGCATCCCCGGCAGGCTGGTGGCCGACAGTGCAACACACTCACTGAAGCGTGTGGCCAGCAGCTGCTTCCCTAATGTTTATGCTTTAAATGTTTTTTTGGATGGTATTCGCTGGGTATGGCGCCATATCCTTGCTTTATTTTTTTTCTAGCAGCAACCCGGGAATCTGAATTTTTATTCCTCTTATGCTTTTTAGGTTGTGCGCTCCTCTAGTTTGTATATTTGTTTGCTGTTCATATTGGCAGGTTGGGCAGCCAGGAGCCTCGTTAATGGTTATCCAGAAATGAGTCTAGAGTCTTATTTGGGTTGAAATGTCCCAATGGCTCTTCTGTGAGAAAAATTAGATAGCGCTCGCCAAACCTGGGGTACTTTGACGTAGTGTGGGGCTAAGCAATATTTGCCCATATGGTGTGAGGAGATCCCCAATAATTACGTTATCAGGTGGCCATTGGACTACAAGTGACTCCTTGACATGGCCAGTCCTGCGGTGATGGAAAATGTTTTTATGCAAAATAAATATATTATGAAAGCTACAGTTTTAGAAAACATACTGGAATTTACTAAAATATGGACCCTCTGGTGCTTGTCTCTGGCAGTCCTATCCTTCCAGAGATTAGCTTGCCCCAGGAGTAGTTAGGCTTTGGTGGGCGAGAAGGTTCCTCTGCTACCTTCCTTAATTCTGTGCCGGATTTATCGTCTAGTGTTTGATTTCATCTGGTCCCCTCATTCCCCCTTATTTATCGGGGGACGGTCCCTTTCCTTCCTCTTTGCTCGTTCTTCCGGTCTATCGTTGTCTTTTCAGTGTGAGACATTTTCTATAAATCAACTATGTTTTTTTAAATCATTGAATAGGAAAAAAATATTTTTTTTACGATAAATATATATAGAGATATTTTTAAAGTAATTTAAACATGGGAAGAATGTTGATCTCATTGACATCACAGGAATTAGGGAGGAATTAACATTTTTTACACTTGGATGGCTTGGTGGACAAATGTTTTACTTTCTTTGTCATTCTCTGCATTGATTTATTTATAAATGGCAGATGTGGTGGGACGAGTATTTAGGTTGAAGGGAAAGTGTTCTTTTGTAGTCTCTCTCACTGTGTCAATACGCGGACCTGCTCGGCGAGATCAAACGTTCTCAAGGATGCGGAATGTGATTCCATTACAAATGGCGTTCTGTACTGTGCTGATAACTTAAAAGAACATTAACATTCCCAAAATCCTAGTGATAGAACGCCGCCTATTTCTAAGCCTCCTAATTGGTGCTTTGTGTGGAGGGGATGGTATGATCAGCCCTGGACTGGCCATCTGGCACAATGGGCAATAGCGTGGTGGGTGGCAGCGCCTCAATCTCAGGGTAAAAGGGCAGATTCTCAGGGTCACACAGTCTAGAATTGACTCTATTCTACATCGCTGTGATTGTATCTAAGACTCCCAGTTGGTGCTTTTGCTACCAGTATGTTATGGTTGATATCCCTGCTTGAATGCAGGTGACTCAATTAAGCGCAATAACTAATGACAAGTCAAGGTTTCAAGAAGGACCGGCATTAGAGCCATTTGGTTAACACATCAGGTGATACATAGAATCTTCATGATTGGGTATTAAAGGGTTAATTTTTCAAGGGTCAGCTCATTAAGAAAGTTCCCAGGTAATGATGGACACTTGGGATCTATGTACTGCATACTGTCTCTGACAAATTATTGGGGGGGGGGCGATCTAGGAACCCACAATTTGAATTCACAACGTCTAACTTATTGGAATTTAAAATTATTATTTATATAGCGCCATCATATCCTGTGGCGCTGTACAATGCATAGATTACTTTAAGGTGCATTTTATCAACCAAACCCAATTTTTTTTATATTTCTTATTAAATAATGTTTAGAATGACTGAACATTTTGAATAATAAATACAGAGGTAAACAATCTCCTTCTGATTATTGCATTGAATACCAAAGGGATTAGAGTATAGAACTGACTTTCTGCGTAAAAGAGTTCTTGTTTTTCAACGTTATTCCACGGAAGATGAATAACTGAAGTCACATTATTTTATAGAATTTGATTTATTATTATTTGGTATTAAGAACTTAAATTTCAGACTTTCAAAATTGAGTTATCTGAAGCATATTTTGATGAAACCTTTTTTTTATTTGATGAATCAGAAATTCTTTTCCTTAGCGCAGATAATCCAACAGGGCACAAAAATCCATCTTTATGTGTATTAAAGAAATAGTTTTTTTTTTTTTTTTATAATTTAATGGAAAACTCAACTCTCTAAAATATTATCTATCGATATATATATATATATATATATATATATATAGAATTATATATATATATATATATATATATATATATATATATATAGTGTCACATGTGTTTTAAAACAGCAGGAAATGGCTTTATAAATTAAATTGTGTCTAGAAATGTTTTCTTAGAAATGCTTTACTCAGGTGCATAGATACCAACTAGATACCTAGTTGACCTATTCATATCCTCCAACAGCCATGGGTATAGAGGGACAGTCCTGATTTATGGGCACTCGGGTAGCTGCCCCACTGCAGGTGGTAGGGATCATGGGGCACTTGAGGAGATCAACGTTACAATAAATAGTATATCGCAATATTTTACAGCCGCCAAAAGTCACAACATAATGTCTATTGAAGAAATGTGGTAATAGATACATATTAAATAAATTCACTGATCGTCTCCTGATCTCGTTCCATGAAATATATTAGACACATTGTCAGAGCACCGTTTATTGGGGTGTGCCCTGGGGAGGAGAGGGGGTGGATCTTCATGATAGCCCCACCCTCCCCTTCTCCTCCTTTGAATGGATTCCTGTTTAGCATATGTCACACCCATTTTATCTTGAAATTTTTTTTTTAAATATATTTTTTTCAAGGTTGCCCAGCCATCCATGATCTTAAAAAAAATAATTATATATATATATATATATATATATATATATACCGGTATGGTATATATATATATATATACCGGTATGGTATATATATACTGCATATATTTATAAGAATCTATTTATCCATATATATATATAGATTGATCTATATATTTATAAATTTCAATTTCTATTTTTTTTTGCATTTAGTTTATATTTAATGTTTATTTAGTGGTTCTTTCCCATACATACGCTCATCCTGTATGCTAAAAAAAAAAAGTATTCTTGCTCATACCGGAATTTAGATTTTCAGACCTAAATTTTGTTTGGTTTGGCAGTAATTACTCAGGAATGACTTGTTTACAACATTATCTTCGTGACACCTGCCGTGCTGCTTACAGCAGTGTGCCAACTCTGGGAATGAACTAATTAATTACATGCAAGAAAGAAATTACTTGGGTACCGCAGGCTTTCTATGAGTGCTTCTTGTCTTGGTTGAGAGCGACATCTTCCAGCGTTTTCAAAAGGTATCCAAATTTAACCCCTTAAGGACAATGGGTGGTCCCTAAACCCATTGAAAACAACACATTTTGAGCTCATTAAGGGGTTAAAGGTGAGGTCATATTCTAGATTGCTTCTGTTAACATTAACCATGTTTTTGTATGCATATATTAAAAAGACACACAAAGCCAAAATGTTTTTTGGCAGAAGACCAACATGGCATGTCCAACCATGGCATGTCCAATCCCCAGAGAATAGAAGAAATTGATCCATTGTCAATAAGGAGAGCCCGAATCTAGGATCAGTAACCCAAAAGAACTTGGTCAGGAAAATGAAAACACTTTCAAAAAACCCAAATTGCCCTGGGGCATCTAAGGCTTAGTGTGGTAGGTTTTAAAAACAAGAATTAGGTGTGATGGCAGAGTGGGGGAGGCAGAGTGTGCGTCATTGTTGCCAACAGTCATGATTTGTTTACATTTACTGAACAAAGAGTAGTATCGCCATATCGACCATCGAGGGAAACATAGATTTCACATGTAGTAAAAACCTATTTATTCTAATGCTTTATCATTATTTTAAGTAGCCCCGCACCCCGAGAGTCCAGGTCAAAACTGTAAAGTGGCCCTATTGGTCGCACGGGGCATTCCCGGTTTAGACCTGGGTTATGTCGCTGTTAGTAAAAAGTCTTACCTCTTGCCTGCCTGTTATCGTTATTTTTTTCCAACCCAACTCCAGTTTTTTGTACTGTATCCAGATGCTTCTGTGCGCCGGGATCTGTCTCACGGCACAGAAGGTAGCAAGGAAAAGCTTGTGACTGACCACGATACTACATGGTGTACAGGGAGGGAACTCACTAATTTTGGCTCTATGGAGTATTAATCTAATTAGTTTGTCTACTTATTTTGCACCTGCTTCATTAGAACAAAATCTTGTCCCATAATACAGTATCACCCCGAAATAGGTTCAGAGTATGGTATTAATGGTCCAAATTAATTATTTCATGGACCATTCTTCAACAAACACAACCGTCTGCGTTTTAGGGATTATGTCATTGCCGCTGAACTTGGTTGCCTTTGTAATCTGTATTTATAATTCCTTCATACACTGCATACTTCATGAGTAGTGGGGAATATGGGCCCAGAAAAGGCAAATGGAGGAAGGGGTTAAAAATCCTTTTTTTTTTTTATACAAGTCACTGGCTATACGCACGATCCATCATTGTGAGGTGCGTTGAACGTCTCATTAGGTTTGATCGTAAATCAGAATATTATCGATGACGCGTAAACCTACCTTAATGCTGGAGAGCGGAACCAAAAGGTCTAAACAATATCTCTTTTCCAATGTTTTTCAGGTTCCTGATAGTCCTTGGATGTCTCATTCTAGCCATTCTAACGACCTTCAAAGAGTACGAGGATGTATCGGGAGATTGGTTACTACTACTAGTAAGTCTATAACAATCGAGTTCGCTGGATACATAATTATGTGCGTGGTAGTAATAGCCTATCATCTCACAGGTAGAGGTGGGTGAGAATCGTCACCCATGACCCCAAAAATGACAAAAATCCCTCTCAGAAAGAAAAAATGAGCTTCCATACAGTTTCCACAGCCATGTATGTCACAAAAAAGCTATGTTTTTGGGAATAAAGACACCACGCATGTCACAATAGCAGCTATCGGGAACTAGAGGTTTCTTGATGCCATCACAGGTGTCTCTTGACCTTTTAGGATTAATACAGAATTGGGCAGATTTTAAAGTTTCCATATTACCTCTTTTAGGTTCACATTTTCACTTTTTGACCCATTTTTATTGGTAAGAAATGTCATAACCACACGACACTGACCTATGCTTATAGTTAAGTGAATGCATAGAGAAGTTATGTCCCTAATTGTCCCAATTGTCCCTTAATCCTAAAATCAACCCTGACCTCTATCAAGCAGAGAGAATGTTACCATTCTGCTGGCTACGCAACTATTGTAACCTGGACTTCCCCTAATTTGTGGATTAAGACTGTGATCCCCCCCCCAAATATGCTGAATTTAACGCAATTGCAACTAAGTGCAGCATTACTACAGTATTTTTTCTAATAACGTTGAAAGTCTGAACTGTCCCCAAGTAATACATTTAATCATGGAAATGTATTTGTGCGTATTTTAGAGTGTAAGTGTGTGCGTAAGTATGTTAGAGTGTGTGTGAGTATGTTACCGTGTGTGTGTAAGTATGTTAGAGTGTGTGTGAGTATGTTACCGTGTATGTATGTTAGAGTGTGTGTGAGTATGTTACAGTGTATGTGTAAGTATGTTAGTGTGTGTAAGTATTGTAGAGTGTAAGTGTGTGCGTAAGTATGTTAGAGTGTGTGTGAGTATGTTACAGTGTATGTGTAAGTATGTTAGAGTGTGTGTGAGTATGTTACCGTGTATGTATGTTAGAGTGTGTGTGAGCATGTTACAGTGTATGTGTAAGTATGTTAGTGTGTGTAAGTATTGTAGAGTGTAAGTGTGTGCGTAAGTATGTTAGAGTGTGTGTGAGTATGTTACCGTGTGTGTGTAAGTATGTTAGAGTGTGTGTGAGTATGTTACCGTGTATGTATGTTAGAGTGTGTGTGAGTATGTTACAGTGTATGTGTAAGTATGTTAGTGTGTGTAAGTATTTTAGAGTGTGTGTGCGTAAGTATGTTAGAGTGTGTGTGAGTATGTTACAGTGTATGTGTAAGTATGTTAGTGTGTGTAAGTATGTGTGTAAATATTTTAGAGTGTGTGTGCGTAAGTATGTTAGAGTGTGTGTGAGTATGTTACAGTGTATGTATAAGTATTTTAGAGTGTGTGTGAGCATGTTACAGTGTATGTGTAAGTATGTTAGTGTGTGTAAGTATTGTAGAGTGTAAGTGTGTGCGTAAGTATGTTAGAGTGTGTGTGAGTATGTTACAGTGTATGTGTAAGTATGTTAGTGTGTGTAAGTGTGTAAGTATTTTAGAGTGTGTGTGCGTAAGTATGTTAGAGTGTGTGTGAGTATGTTACAGTGTATGTATAAGTATTTTAGAGTGTGTGAGCATGTTACAGTGTATGTGTAAGTATGTTAGTGTGTGTAAGTATGTGTGTAAGTATTTTAGAGTGTAAGTGTGTGTGTAAGTATGTTAGAGTGTGTGTGAGTATGTTACAGTGTATGTGTAAGTATGTTAGTGTGTTAGTGCATGTGTGTATAAGCTTGGGTCCCCCAACCGTACATCTCGCATGGGGTCTCTGCATTTTTTGCCACTGCCGTTGTCTCTCACAGAAAGATTTCTGTACATCTGTAAACAGGCTAGTCCACTTGTCATGTTTAGTCCACTGCATTGACACAAAACAAAAAGGAAAGGCCCGTTGTGGTGGCGTGACCCCTGTATCATGACGTGTTCAGTGGTCAGGAACAATGCTAATTGATTTGTATGGTTTTCTCAAGGTTCTGCAGAGGTTAGAGAAAAGACATCTTCCCTTAATTGCTTCTAAGAGTCGGAGACATACAAGGGGTTGTGGTTGTTTTCTGCTCCACTCAAAAATCCATGTGGATGCGCTGTGTAGTGGCGTTGAGTGGGCTTATAGAGGATGCTGCATACCCCACAACATTTCAGGTGTCAGCAACACGTGTTGTGGTTGGCGGCAGGAGGTGGCATCAGACCCAAATGTGAGCAGGGCCAGTCCCCAAAGCCTCCAACTCAACTTATCGGACTAGCCCCCGTGTGAAGCTAGCATCGTGAAGAGGCAAAGTAGGAGTAGTAGGAGCTGAAATGGAAGTCTGGGGAGAAGATTAGAGGAGTTCCCCATCCGGCCCATCCTTCCCAATACCCTAAAAAGCATGACAGTGAGGCGGCTACCAGGACAGCACCCAAAAATCAAAACCGCAAAAAATAAATAGATGGGCTTTTTTCACTATTATTGCACGTAGGAAAGGTACAAGTTCTTCTGATGTCCGATATGATCCTTCTACGTTTTGTAGGACTTGGTATGTAAACGCTTCGGTTGGGCTGGTCTGGTGCAATCTGTTTTAGTTTTTTTGTTTTAAAATTGAAATAGTATTAACCCAGTTGCAGAGGGAATCTGTTTACAATAGATGGTCATTTGCTTCATGGGTAATTATTTTCCATTCTGCTTAATGAACTTCTGAGTATCAATAAATCCTCCATTTCAAGATCAGATCATCATTAGATCTGACCTGATAATCTAGAATTTTCCAGTACTATCCAAACTGTTGTTAGGAAACTTGGTTGTCCCTATCTTATAATGTGCTGTTGAAATACATGATGTAATATAAGGAGGTTTTACTTTACTCACAGGGTGGTAGATAAGTTGAACAGTCTCCCAGCAGAAGTGGTAGATGCTAATACAGCGAGGGAATTTAAACATGCATGGGATAGACATATGGCTCCTGAATCTAAGACAACATCTATTGGTTAACAGAAATGTATTATATAAGTAATATAATTAAAAAGAATTGGTAATAATTAATTGGTATTATACCGAGTATACATTGAAACACAATGCTGCCATCTAGTGGTCATAATTATGTACTGCTTTGTGAATAACCAAAGGATGCCAAACATGGAAGAAGGGTATTTTAATGTTGACTTTATCCTTTCAAAGTGCTGTTGTTTCACTTAGAGAAAACATTAATTGCACTCTCCAGTATTTTAAAAAAAAATACACTGTAAATCTGTAATTTTCTTGTTTTCGCTGAAGGTTTAATCATTTAAAAACAACACAGAGATCTTTAAATAGCATTTTCAGTTTTTGTGGCAAAAAAACGATGAGTTCTTGTTTTTGTTTCACATGACAATTAAGTGCAGCAAAATTTTACTTAATTAAATAATTATTTCTGGAAAAGGTTTGGGCCCCATTGCACCTTAATACCCATTTAATTAACTTTGGGACAGAAATTTGTTTTTTTTGGTTATTCATTTTTTTTTTTCTTCAGGAAACCTTTGCCCTTGTCATTTTCGGAGCGGAGTTTGCCTTAAGGATCTGGGCTGCAGGCTGCTGCTGTCGCTACAAGGGTTGGAGAGGAAGGCTAAAATTTGCAAGAAAACCGCTGTGTTTGCTGGGTAGGGTCTCAATAATTCTGTCAGCTTGTTATAGTAACAATCAACAGCGAGTATAATCAAATAATCAAATCTTATATTTCACTACAATTACATTTCGCAGCATTAGACATTGTTTTTACATGACATGTATATTTTGTGGATTTCCATTGTGTCCATCAGAGGTGATCTTTATTCTGTTATCCCATTGTTCTTGGCAAAGGGTCACAATGTGTATTATGCAGGATTTAAAAGCTCTTTTTGCCCCCACTGACATCTCCTTCTGAAATGTCTATAACAATAAGTACATTTATAGTGAGTAATTGACCTAACTGCAGGCAACACCCCCGAGGACCCAGACCTGGACCCACCATTGGGCAAACCAGGCAAATGTCTGATAAGCTGTAGCCCAATGCTTATACTACCGCTTTGTACCAGGTTCTATGTCATTTACTTATTATCTACAGACATTTTTAGAGACTTTTCCCAGTTTTAACTTTAATGCTGTATTTCTAGAAAAAAAGATAAACATAAAACGTGAAAATGAAATTTGTGCCTGTAAGCTGAAACATTTCATTGTCACCTTTTTTAATTTTTTTTTTAAGATATGTTTGTGTTGATTGCCTCCATACCGGTGGTGGCCGTAGGAAAAAGTCAGGGAAATGTTTTGGCAACATCGCTGCGAAGTCTGCGGTTTCTTCAAATTCTCCGGATGCTTCGAATGGACAGGAGAGGAGGGACATGGAAACTTTTAGGATCGGCCATTTGTTCACATAGCAAGGTTAGTAATATAGACACAATCTTATGATAAAATAAGTGATGGAAGTATCCAGTGGGGCTCTAACCTATATGTGTTTGCAATTGGCATTTAGTAGCGAACACAAGTGACAAATGTTATAGATCAAAATGTTGGAAGATATGCGGACCACATACTTCTAGATTTTATATTTTCTGTTACTAGTTGTGTAAATCTAGTTGGGAAAATCACAGTGGAGTCCTATAATGCTAAGTCCAGAGGACTTTCTCAGTGTAACTTCTCTGCTTGCCCCAAAAGTCTGTGTACTCCCACAATATTTATAAGAGCCATCTATACCGCTAATGTAGTCCAGCAAACTCTATTGGGGATTGTTCAGACCTGATGTTAAGGTGAGATAAAAAATGTTATTTTTCTGTATCTGAAACTTCGGTGATGGCTGTCCAGTTGCCACCAAGATGAACCACAAGGCAAAAGAGCTCAAGATCTAGATTGTAAACTCGTTTGAGCAGGGCCCTCCTCTCTCTGTTATGTTATATGCTTCTTGTTATGTCCTGTGTACCCATTGTGCAGCGATATGGAATATGTTGGCGCTATATAAAACTATAAATAATAATAAGAGTTGCATATAGAACAGTGTTTGAGACCACGTTGTGGATATGTGTACTTACAGTGACACCTAGTGGTCATGTTTCTGATTGCGTGCTACATACATAATTTAGGCTAGTGCTGGCCGTCATTCAGTTCTGTACTGCTCTTGTGGGTGGAATTAGACTGATCTGCCGATGAAGATTTTTCCCGGCGCATGTGAGCTAAAATCTGAGACTCTCCTGAGCAGAAATGCCCTGCAGGGCAGGTTATTAAAATGCTATGTATTCTTGGAAGCACTAGTCACATGTCTCTTTGTATACATAGTCCCTGGCCACTATTTTATTTTGTCTCCAGAGCAGGTCTCGGCAAGCTGGAAACAAAAGTTGGCAGCCTGTCATTCCCACGGCTGTCTTTAGACATAAAAGGATCCGGGGCAAGCTGCTCCTGGGACCCTCACAATGCTTACTGGAGATAACCCATGGAAAAAATAATATTTTTCTCTGAGTATAAGATCCAGTGCTGTATACAGTAACCTACACTATTAACATTGTAGAAAACTTGGTTTTATTTTATTTAGTCCCAATAAGCCTAATTTATCTGCAGACATTTAAAGCAACGGACTCTCCTTAGACATAAAATAACAGATAATGTTTTCTGTGTGTTGCTGCATATATCCTAGGAGCTCATCACCGCCTGGTATATCGGCTTCCTGACATTAATTCTGTCGTCGTTTCTCGTCTACTTGGTTGAGAAGGACGACCCCGACGTAAATGAGCAGGGTGAGCCCAAACCCGAGGAATTTGAGACGTACGCCGACGCTTTATGGTGGGGATTGGTGAGTTGAATTTTTTACAGATATCTAATGCTGAAAATATTTTTTATCTGAATAGGAAGTAATCAGCCTAAGGTGCATAACTTTCTTACAGTACATAATAGAGTGATAAGTTTCCATGACTGAGGTTCCCTGGCCATTTTATTCATTAACATTGTGATGTAACTGCTTGCGACGTCCCGACGCACGTCTCGACGCACCAGGAGGCGCTTTCTCGCACTTTTGAATGCACCTTATCACCAGTAGCGGTTGCAGTAGTCATGGGAAGACAGGAGGTATAGTAAGGCAAGCATCATTGTATCCGCTTTAGTGTCTGTTTACGAAGGGAAGAGGCTTTCTGAAGTTAATGTATATAATTCCAGATGTCGGGGCGCACAGGCATTGCCAGAGGGCGTTCATGCGACCTTCACCATATCACTGAATCAGAACCCTCTTAAACCGCTTTGGACAGCTCAGAAACTTTGTTTCCATTGTGTTTCCACAGATCACACTCGCAACAATAGGCTATGGGGACAAAACCCCAAAGACATGGGAGGGCCGTCTGATTGCTGCTACCTTTTCCTTGATTGGGGTTTCATTTTTTGCACTTCCTGCTGTGAGTATTGATTCAGAAGGTCACAGTAATCTACGAGTCGATACTGAACCTTTAATAATGACAAAGTTATATGATATATATATATAAATTGAGTAACCTTACACGCAACATACATGCGTACTACGCCTAGGTGGATCATCTCATGCGATATATGTCCACAGACGGGACTAAAACATTGAGATATGATGTACAGCTGATAAATAAAATATAGCCATTCTAAAAATAAATCTTCTTATCTTCTTCGTTTATTGTATATATATATATATATATATATATATATATATATACACGTGTATATATATATATATATATACACGTATATATATATATATATATACACGTGTATATATATATATATATATATACATACATATATAAATATAATTATAAATATATATTGTTTTTCTTTAAAAAAGGAGAAACCTCTCATTTTATACAATGCTTCCTTGATCTTTAGTTGTTAGACCCCAAAATCCAAACAAAAAAGAATATATTGCACAGAAGTGCTACAGCTATTATAAGTTTTGTTATTTCTGAAATAACACATTTTGAAAGAAAAAAAGGTTTTCTAACATATATCTTTGTCCCTTAATTTATTCAAAGTAAAATATTTTGCATATATCAAGACAGAAATTAAAAATCACAAAAAAACAAATACAAATAAAGTATGATTTTATGTTTAGAAAAATAAATTATATTTTCACAAGTTTTTGGTTTTTAATGTATCTTACATCTGTAGCAGAAGCACACGGACAGCTGGCTCCTTAAAACAGAAACGCCAGAAACCTGTAATCACGCAGGGGATACAAAAAGAAAACACAGAAAGCAACATTAACGTCTCGAGAGAACTCATTGCGCAGATGGTGAATTATAATCAGGCAGAAAAAAATTATAATAAAAAATAGTATAAAATATTTAAATGGGACCTGTCATCCTCGCAGCTTTTAACATAACTTAATTCATAAAAAAGGCTCAGGAATATGTTTAAATTGGTTAAAAAATATGGATAATAATAATATAATATTATTTTTTTAATTAATTTTTCCATTGCAATCTATGTAATTACACTTAAAAAAAACCTGAAATTCACAAGCAATTTAAAAAGAAAAAAAACATATTCCACTGTGATCTGAAGAAATATATAATCTGGATTAGCAATATACCAGCAAAACTCTATACTTTACCTTTAAATGTGTCTATTGATTTTATATGCAAACTCTATAGGTGGTGAATTCCACATCTTTTCTGCTCTTACTGTTTTTTTTTTTACAATATTTGTGAAATTATCGGTTAAGATATGTTGCTATTGTTTTAGAACGATCTTTTTTTTACTGTTTGAGTAGCAGAAGGGTGTGAAATGCGACGTGTATCACACAAGTCACAGGAAGAAGGACTGAAGGAGGTAGCTGGGAAGTCAACATTTTGTGTGTTTTGTTTCAGGGGATTTTAGGTTCAGGGCTGGCTCTCAAAGTTCAAGAACAACACCGACAAAAACATTTTGAGAAAAGAAGAAAGCCAGCTGCGGAACTAATTCAGGTCTGTATTTTAATTTCCAATGAAATCCATATAACTTGTTCAGTAAAAGGTACAAAACTTCCATTCATTCTCCATCCTAAAATCTGAGTTCCTCTTACAAGGAGTATTCTTTTAAATAGATTGGCATGGTTGTTCCGACTCATTAATTTATACCTCCTATTTGGTGGGAATCGACATGGCCTGGCAGCTTCCAAAAACAAGCGAAAAAAATTTCAGGTGCGCTCAGGAGTCCTCTTTACAGTGAATCTCATAGATTAACACGAAAGGGTTAACAAGGCACAGCTCTGCCGGACTAAAACAATTCCTAAGGAATAATTTTAACACATCTAAGAACCCAACATAAAAATGACAAGGGCCATGATGGTAGCAATCCAAGAATAGACACTAAACATACATCTAAGATGCAGCTTGGCTGGGGTATTTTCCGATGATTGGTGGGGATTACAGGGGATGTGCCAATCAAAAAAATTTAGTGACGTATGTATTTTATAGGCAAGAAGAAAGATAGCTTTGTATTTGATGCCCTGATACCCTTAAAGGATTATGATAAAAACATCATGGCCTCAAATGCAAAGTAATTAATATAGCAGTTTATTTACAAAGTATAATTTAAGGACTTTATGCTATTTATCTATATATTTATTTTTACAATTCCAGAACACTTATTATTGGTACGCTTTCTGTTATACATTGTGCGTACATAGTGCATTGTACATGTAAAGCCAACAGGTAGCTCTCCAGTAGGCATCTGGATGGTCATCTATTGGCGAGTGGGAGTTCTAGTCTAGGAGCTTTCTGTAATAACCATAAAAATAAATGGAAAACAAGGATGGCAAAATTGTTACTTTAACAGAGGTCACAAGTCTCTTGTAAGAATATACATCATGCATGCTCTCTGTCCTTTTCCGCCATCCGGTTCCATGTCCCCAGCTCCACTTCTTCTCTTGCCGCTTCTTGTCTTCTTTCTTTTGTCTTCTTTCTTCCTTCGCTTCTCCCTGGTATCCACTCTGTTAACCAGGCCCCCCGGAGTGCTCTCAAAAGGGCGGAGCATCAGCACACACCCTCTCCACGTGGGGCGCAGTGGCTCTGGCCTTTTGCGAAAGTACTCCAAGAGACCATATTATTGCAGCTTTTCCCCCCCGTTCCTCCAATTGTCGGAGAGAATATGCATGGAGGCTCTGTGGAAAAGCCACGGGCGGCCAAGTTAACGGAGCTGATACCAGGGAGAAGAGGACAAAGACATGATAAATAAAACAGAAGAACGAGAAAGGGTAAGAGAAGAAGCAGAGCTGATGAAAAGGAGACAGGGAGGCGAAGTGGTTGAAGGTAGGGAGACATTGAGAGAGAGCATGAGAGAAAGTGTGAGAGAGACCGTGAGATAGCGTAAGTGTGAAAGAGCATGAAAGAGAGAGTGAGTGAGAGTGTAAAAGAGCATGACTAATAGTGAATGATTATTTCTTCTTAATTTGTGTTAAATTAACTAACATCAATTAACATTTCTACAAATCCGAATCTAATATGGACTTATATGTATTTCTAACAATTTGAAACCATGGGGATATTCTGTGAATTAACCAACAACTTTTAAAAATACACATAAGTGCAACATACAAACTTAGTGTTCCTGTTATAAACACTAAGCATATTACATAAGCGTAATTTTTGATTTTTGACACAGCATTAAATTTATGAAGTCTTTCCAGCATCTGGAGGGTCCTCACCCAGACCTCCTACTAATCTCCCTGAAGCCCATTTTCCAAACTTGGCACCTCTGCATTCATAGAAATTACAAGACTAATCTTGGTGCCTATGAGTTGTGTTATACAAATTGAGATGAATTTACCAGTAATTCCACACAAAAAAACATGTAAAAAAACAACAAACAAATTACTTCTCCTTGAACATTTCAACAATTTCTACTTTTTGGACCCCAGCTGGTCTTTCTTTAGGTTGTGCACATAATGCAAGGTAATTAGGGTTGGGAGTATACCTGCAGACCAGGAATGGTCAGGTTCTTAGCTATTCCACTGTAGTTGTCTATGGGCTTCCATCACAGAATCCCACCGCAGAGCAATAAAACAGCAGAGGCTTCTAGAATGGGTTTAATCTATAGGATTATAAGGTTCTGTTTGAACTGGTGCAGTTATTAACAATATTGTTTCTGCTTCTGTAGTCTGCCTGGAGATTTTATGCCACTAATTTAAGCAGGATTGACCTGACGGCAACATGGAGATACTACGAAACTATCGTCCAGTTTCCATATTTTAGGCAAGTATTTTAATATTCTATATAATGCACACCATGCATTTGTTTACTTTCTTCAGCATCTCCCAGGAGACTCAACTCAAATGCGTATCTGCTCATTCTTCTATGTTTAATTATGGCCTGGGCCCAAAGGAAGGGTCCAGCCACCGCTCTAAACCATAGCTTCCATTCCAAAACTTCAGTTCCAGTTTACTTACACTGGAGTTGCCTGGATCTTAATGATGCTTTTTGACAAGTCTTCAAACCAAAAAATTGCCTTTTCAGAAGAAAGAGTCCATTTTCATTATGGTGACAGTTTTCTAACAAATAAATAAAACTGATATGATTAATTTTGTCAAGGATCATTAAAAAAATTAAGAGATTATTTATATTTATAAAAAAAAAAATAATTCTATTCTATTTGCCCTAAGATTGTTTTTGCCACAGGAGCCTACAAAATGAGAAATGATCCCTGGAACACTTAGCAAAATGGGATTTGTTGCCAGAAATAATTCCTTTCTACAAACTGCTCTACATTGTAGTATAAAAATATGAAATATTGATGTTTAATGTGATATCATTGAAAACCCTGATATTTTAAGTTTAGGTGATGGTAGTCTAAGCTATTGACTCTTGAGGTGAAGGTTCCCATTAAGTCAACAGCAGCAAAGGTTTCAGAAGAGATTACATTTAAAATTAAGAATTGGTCATGTTATGACATCATAACTCATTGCCCTGAGGCCCCAGGAAGACCCACCCCCAAGGGGCAGGAAAACAGACATCTCTGCTGATGGAAGCTCTGTCTCTTTTGTTCCTTTTTAAGTCTTGGGGTGGGAGCATGAGGATTGTTTCTTCAGAGCTCTGCTTCATTGCTCATCGAGGGAGCACAACAGGAAAGGTCTGAAGTAACTGACCTCATGCTGCCTTAATTTAGGCGACATTTAGAGGGAGATCTGTAATCTCCCGAACCGGCCATGCTCCTTCAGGCAGAGAGTGCCCCCCCCCCGGTTAAGACGCCCCAGGCGTCTGGTACTAAGACCGGTCCTAGGCATTAGAATAACCATATGTGTTCTGACATTTGAGATTAAGTTATATCGGGTCAAAAAACATAAATCAGAGTTCAGCCAAGTGAAAAGAATGTCCTTTATTCAAAATGTAAGGCTGTTGGAAGCATTGAAGAGGAGATTGTTTGAAGTCTACAAAGTACATTTGAAAGATTCACATCTGGCGATAGAACAGTATTTCAAACTGACTTCTAAAAGAAATAAACTTCATAGAATAGAATGTGATAAAAACGCTAATGTGGTGATGGCTATTTGGAAGGTCAGAACTTTTTTTGCAGAAAAACTGAACTTGGCTGTTGGACGAAAGCTTGGTGAACAGGTTGACCCAACTACCATCTCAGCCTTTATTCAGTAGACAGAGTCACAGAAGTTATTTAAACCATGTTTCTTATAGTCAATGTGGGTGTTTTTATTTGGCGTTCATTTGGTGTCTATAATCATCTTAAAAGAAATTGGTAAACCTACATTGACCTTTCCAAGATAAAAATGATTTCTTGACTTGAGAATGTTCTTGTATTTTCAGCGATACTAACCTTGGCTTATCTACTCTACCTTAAAAAAAAATTCTGCTTCTCTGAACGGCATAGATTCCCCATATGTCCTATAAACATAATACACTAATCTTCTTAACTGCTTGGCAAATTGTTTTGCTTCAGGCTTAACCACAGGTGCGATAAGAAGTCATGTAGAGTAAAGATCCCATTTATCTTTGGAAAAGGGTCTTGTGAGTGACTTTTTTTTATACTCCTATCAACTAAAATGTATTCAGCTTTTACCTTATCCCACTTGGGTGTACGCAGGTTTTTTTCCTGAGGGGCCAAATATCCTCCCAACCTCATCCCCATTACCTGCCATTGTTGGCCCAGGAGAGAGGTTTGCTGGTGGGAGACAAATGTTAGTTACTTATTAATGGCGAAAAATGATACGACCACGGAGGTAGTAGCTACAGACCACCATGTACCATGAACTTTAGTTTACAATAGCTGGGGTGGTAAAGATTAGCCACAAATACCCCAATCTACAACTGCCATGGTGTTCAGCAAGTAATGGCTGACTGTATATCCTGGGAGCTGCAGTTACCGTGTAGTGTCAGCCACCACCACCCCAGTCTATAACTACAATTCACATAAAGTTAGTCAGCAAGCCCAAACCCAATCTACAGTTACCAGCTGGCTCAACGTCATGGGAGTTGCAGTGAAGAAAAGTGAAGTAAAAAGGGACATAAAGGCTTCGAACCAAAATAGGACAACTTGGTAGTTTTCCAGCAGTTGTGGTAACATTTGGCACTGGAAGTGCTGTTATTACATTTGCCATGATGTTCAGCCAACTAAATGTATGGCTGAGAATGAAATGCGCATTCTAACAGCAGCTGCACCGCCAATCCAAAATGATATAAAAACTAACCTTCGGCATTCCAGTTGATGGGTACTCACTTTCCCATGATACCATACTGACTGGGAGTCATGGGAGCTGGAGTATAACTAACCCTAGCTGCAATACCATGTTTGAAATAAAGCCACCTTGTGCCTGCAGTCTGCAAACTGTGTCTCTCCTCAGGCGGGGACTCTGTGCCTGTGAAGGAGCAGCTACCAGAGTGAAGGGGAGGAGAGCAGCTAGAGGGGGAGGAAGAGAGCAGACAAAATCACTCTGGCAGCAGGGGGTGTACAGAATTAAAGGCTTTTTTGCTGACTAGCAGGTGTTTTTTTCTACCTCTATGTCTAGTTAACCTACTCTAAACAGCCTACTGTTTCCCAGATCTGTCATTGCAAGGTAAGTGGGCAGGACAGAAAGAAAAAAAATATGCCCTGATAATCAAATAATAATTGTGTTAAAACACCATTATATTTAAACCCTTCCTGAAGACCTCTTATGCACAATAAAGTGAATTTGCACAATTATATGACTTTTATATGACATTTGGGTTTTGAAATGTAGGATCAGTCAAACAAGTACATTTTTCTAGATACTGGCTGATCGGATTTTCTGTTGCTGCACCACCTTGCAGTATCGCGGTGGTCTAAATATCCGTATTTAACTGGTGAATTAGGTGCCACAGATATGCATGTAGTCACTAGAACTCAAGCGGAACCTTTCACTTAAACCTCCCGGCCAAATGTGAGACCTGAACTCAGCAGCTTCCCAGGGACCGAACGCTGGCCATGCCCGTGATACCGATCAGGGTGGTTGCCGGTTCAACCAACATTTCATCCAACATTTATCTTCTCTGGAGTCAACTTGTGACATCTATGAACCTCTTGTGGAAATTAGCTCCCTTGTTATATCACATGTTCCTGCGTTACTTATTTTTGGATTGGAAATATACTCTACTGTTAAAAATATATATATATATAAATAATCAATAACCACAGTGTTTCCTTCTTACGTGATCAAAGTGCAGAGAGTGCATTCAAAATATCCACTTAATAGATTATACTAGGTCTGCATTGAGCCATTAAGACAGTTGCATTGATTTTAATGTTTGTCTTCTTTCCTCTTTTTCTTGCATTTGGCTTAAAAAAGGAAAGAGCAGATGGATGGAGCTCCTAGGTATGTTTCTATAGTAACTATCTTACAATATGCTTTTTTTCCCCCCAGTATGTTTGTTTTTCATTTAAGCCTCCGTAAGTGAAATGCTGTTTTTCTGTTTCTTGCTTTGTATAGGAGCAAATTGTTTACTTTGCGTTCTTGACGTATCTCAATGTTGCTCTGATTCCTTTGCCGGTCATTATCTTTCAAATAAACTCAAGAGCTTGAAATGTTTCCTCCGAACCTGTTACAATAAAGCGGTATTCTGTGATAAAGCCACAAAGAAGGTTCTTGCAAAAATATTACCTGAAGATGCCACCAAAAACTATATTTTATGGCTCCTAAAATCTTGACCCAGAAATAGAATGAATTTTATTATATTGTATAAAAAATGGATATCCACATATTAGTATCTAGTTGATACCTTTTATTATGCAAACAAAGATGATGATATAAAGTTACACGAGGTTTTGGGACCTCAGAGGACCTTCAAAAATCAGAAGGGACCTCTGATGTCCCTAAAGCTTCTATAGCAGGGGTGTCCAACCTGCGGCCCTCCAGCTGCTGCAGGGCTACATCTCCCATACTCGTCAGCCAGCCCCTTAGCTGAAAGAGCATTGTGGGAGATGTAGTCCTGCAGCAGCTGGAGGGCCGCAAGTTGGACACCCCTGTTTGATAGCTTTACAGCAAAAGGTATCAGCTTCAAGTAAAGCCTCCATCATGGAACAAAAATAGTGCAGTAATATCGGCTGGACACTAGGTGTTGTTGTGGGATCACAGCTCAATTATTGTCATACGGTAGTTCTCAGTGTTGTCTGTGATATTAAAGCCCAGCAATACCGGTTCAAAAGTAAAATACATAATTACTTTAGCGTTATCTCTAAATTGAGCCCCAACAAACATGAAGGTGGCAAGACATTCTGAAGACAGGGTCAATTGCAGTTGGACAAATGGATCTATGTTTCATTGATAGTGTTTGTGGTAATCAGTTGGATTAGTGATTGAAATGTAACTAAGAGAAAATTCTGAAGTTTTAGCAAATGTCATTTTCTGGTCTAATGAAGTGCTTTGCATTCCTCAGTCATTGATCTTTTTTGTGCTTTTCTAAGACAATTTCCGCAGAAGCATGTCGAATTTACAATGCTGTTCAATAGCCTTGCATTGTAAGATTGTTTTTTAATTGCAACAAATACAGTATTACAAGTCTGTGATTTGGTTAGCTATTGATAATCTTTTCTGAGTCATTTAGGGTGTAGTGGGTTTGTAAGTAGCGGCTACTGAAATGTAAATTCATGATTAATGAAATAGTTATCTTTGATATTGTTTTAAATTTCACATATAATTTTGAGACTTTTGGTTCTATTCACAAAGAAGTTGAGTTGTCAGTTGAGTTAAGTTCAGACTGGTACTCTTAAAAGTACTCTTACATGCTAACACTTGCAAAACACCTGCATGTTCACCAGCCTGTGAGTTGTTTTCCAGGCTTGTGACTTAAAATTTTGTGAGTTGCAGGCGAGGGCATGAAAGTATGTTCAATGTGAGTTTGCATGGGCCTCCTCTGTATCTTGCAAAATAACCCACCATTATTTAAAAAAAAAACAACAACTAATAGTTATGCCCATGCATGGTGGGGTGGGTGTGAGTGAGAAATTAAGTAAACCTGGGGTAATATGTTGTTTTATACTCCTCATCCTTTGCTAATGGGGATGGGGGTTAAAATATATCTATAAAGAAAACCTTAAGGGAGGCACAGGCCCTCAACCGTGCTTCTCCCTTATCTTTAGTCTGTTCCTAGAGTTAGCAGAAGTATCGTTAAACACTCATCTACAGACAAAAGGCGGCTTGTTTTTCCCTCAGAAATCTCATGGTGCTGCTGCAACCACAAGGGATTCTGGGTAGGCACATGCAAATAAGGCTAACAATTAACTTTCATAGATCCCTTGAATTACCCGCTGTACAAGATTTATTAAGTACTTATTAAGTACTTATTAAGCTACTCAATATATCTAACCAACAGAGGGCAGCATTGTGTCCGAAGTTATAAGTTATTATGCTAAGTTAAATGTCTGTACCAGCGACTTTTGTTGGTCGCTGGCACGGACTTTTAACTGTTGCAGCAGGGTCCCAGTGGTCTCCCCGCTGTGTCAGTTAAATGTCCGTGCCAGCGACAAACAAAGTCGCTGGTACGGACATTTAACTTAGCATAAATAGCTTACTATAACTTCGGACACAATGCTGCCCTCTGTTGGTTAGATACATTGAGTAGCTTAATAAGTTATTATGCTACTCATTGTAAAACCAACAGAGGGCAGCATTCTGTCCGATTTTTTTTATTTTTTTATTCTGCATAGCAACTAGTGGTAAGGGGCCGTGCGAGTGAGCCTATTGGTCGCTTGCACGGCCCTTTACCCTACGGATTTCTGCTCCCGTTATCCAACGCAGCATCGCAGGGGTTAACGGGAGCGGAAATCAGGAGTTAAAAAGGCCGTGTGAGTGAGCCCATTGGTCACCTGCAGGGACCGGGGAGATTAGTAGACAAAGACGAAGACGATCACGAAGATTCTTCGCGTGTGTCTTCGTCTTCGTCTACGTTTTACCCGCACTGTCTTCTCTTCTACGTGTCTTCGGAACGAACACGAAAACGCACTCTTCGTGTTCGTTTTCATGTTCGACCGAAGACGAATGCACAAGTCTTGTTACCAGTATCAAAATTGATGCTTGGGGCTTTTCTACCCTGAGGGTTCAGATGAACAGCGCCAGGGAAAATACTTGAAACACAGTCCTTAGGGCAACATCACATAGTAATAGGCACTATGCTTAGTTTAGACTCTGCGTTTGGTACCTTATGCCATCCGCAAAGTGTAGTTAATACAATCTGGGTGCTAAATGGTTAAAGATCATCTGTAACGATCTGACATTTGCAAGAGATACTTGAAAGAAGGGCCGACTGCTTTAGCTTTCATTCACAGAAAAAACTGTGTAATCTTAGATAAATTCAAAGAATTTTCTGTAACCGGGTTTTAAAGCATACCATCTATAAAATATATGTAAAGTTCTAGACGTGAATTCATCAATTATTTTTAGCCTGCTAAAAATGATTTCTCGAGATTGAAAACTCTGCCAGTGGGTAAAATATTGGCGTCTCTATTTTTTTTTTTCGGCTTTGATGTTATGAGTACAGATAGAGATATCTGTCAAAAACCGAAAAGAGACATTTACAGTAAAATCTCTGTTAAATCCATGAAAAATTTATGTAGAAAAAAAAAATTAACATTCTGGCTAAAAGAGAAATCTACATAAACAACAATTTGCATTTTGTGTGCTGTGGACTACAACTCCTGTCATACGCAGTATTTACTCAGATATATATTGTACCTTTTTTTGGTGCCTTCCATTGGTGCCATTTTTTTTTTAACAGCCTGTAATAAAGACATTATAACGCACGTAATGTCATGTTTGGGGAAAGATAAGGCCCAGATGACATATATGGACATTAAATAAAAGCCTTATTAAGAAGGGATTAGACAGGAAGTAGGAAGGGCAAGGTCGAAAGCCGTCGGGCATAATAATGGGTGGGTCAGAGCCAACTTTAAACCACTCCCATTCACATACCACAGCCCTGGTAATGGACCATTCTCATACCCCCAACATTTCATTTGGGTGTGGCTGTAGGCAAGACAGTGCAGGAGTGGGCAGGGCCAGGGGGTGGAGCTGGTAAAGGGCCACCCAACCACCTTACCCAAAGAGACCCCTGGCGGCGCTCAGCTGTAGAACATCGTGAGTTGGCCGCATTGGCGCTGCAATGGAGTTCCCTGCTGCGTCTCCATTAATTATACAGCTGCTTGGGCCGGTCGGGGGAGATTAGAGTCGAATAGTTGTCGGATTCTAGGAATTTTATCAGGGCAGCCGCAGAGATAATGAGATCCTGCTAACAACTTTGCTGATTCTCATCATGGGTACTATTTATAATGAAAAGGGATCCAGTTTCAGAAACTTTGACAGTTTAGCATCCAGCAACGTTTGACTGGAAATTAATGTTTTTTCCATACTTTCCATCTATCTGGAGCCCTTCTTGCTGGATGCGGGTATGGAGCCCCACTAATGTTTTGGGGGGTCCCACTGATGCTGGGGGTGGTCCCACAGACATCAGTGGTCGGTCCCGTTGAATTTGTGGGACACACAACAGTGTTGAAGGGTAAGTGGGTCGCACCGCAACGCTGTTCCTGTGACCCTAAGCTTCCCCGTAGTGACCTGGATACCTTGAGAAGTGGCGCAAGTTCCCGGTTATGGTTTTTACCTTAACCCATACTCCTATACAAATAGGAAATAATGTAGCCTATATCATTTGACCTTGCATTCTGTTCCTGCAGAAGAAGTTGTGATTTTAAACAAGGCCATGCCAACCTAGCAAAGGGTTGAAGCTGTAAGACATTAGTGTCTCTTCCATTAGACCACAGTATACATGCGAGTTAGAGTGTCTAAGCCTACGCTGAGTGACAGCCCAAATTGGGTGACCTGGTACCTTTTGTTTTTAGTCTAACCCTGGTTGGAATCAAGTTCATAACATTTAATGTTACACAATGCATATCATACACATCTCATATAATCGAACCAATATCCATGTCTTTTCCATTATGCATGTATGCTCACAGGTTGCCATCCTAATACTTTCTCCTTCGCTTTTCAGTAATGTCATATTTAGTAGGGAGTCATTGGGATCAAGCATCAAAAGAAAACTTAGGTATAAAAGCACTGAGATCCCCTCACCCATTCTTGCATGCCACCCTTGCCTGCACTGTATGAACACATAATACGTGCCCAAAAAACATACGGGCCGTGGACAGCATGCAGATCAAGCTCAGGGTTATGTATGATGTGCACAGAGATATGTGTCAGCTGTGCTGTTCAAATCCCCGTGATGTGGCTGAAGAAAAAACAATTCTAGCTCTTATTTCATTTTGTCATTCCAATCCCATTAATAAACATTTTAACATTTCCATTAAACTATGTATTATATGTGTATTTATATTTCTATCTATCTATCTATCTATCTATCTATCTATCTATCTATCTATCTATCTATCTATCTATCTACCTATCTATGTGATTTGTTGACATTAATAATTTTTTCTGTAAAGTTACTTAATATTAAAATGTAAGTATCCTCTAGATTGTAAGCTCCTATGGGCAGGGCCTTCCTCACTTGTTGTTTCTGTAAGCCAAATTGTTATATTTCATACTACTTGTTATGTCCTGTCTTCCCATTGTACAGCGCTACGGAATTTAATGGCGCTATATAATTCAATAAATAATAATAATCTAAGACATGTGAATAATCACCCTAACTGTGGCTTAATTATTTTAGGAAATATGGATAAAGGTTTGGTGAGGGGGTCAGGGCTTTATCAAGACTATGAATGCCTAGCTGGGCTTGTCAAGAGTTGAGGAATGCAAGCCAGAGCTTAGCCACCTCAGACTTATCCTTGCAATGACTTTCCGTAAAGTGCAGGCAAGTGTGGGCTGGCAAGTCTGACTTATCTTGTGAGGAGCTCGCCCAGCCAAGCCTTGGGTCCCCCTCAGACCCTCGCTCAAGTCATGCCACCACACTTGCAGGCGTGTTCACCTCTTATAAAAGAGGAACATCAGGGAGTAGAGAGAAGAAGAAGGGCAAAGGGTTTTACCCCCCGATGAGTGACACTTTTATGGTTGAGTCCAACTTGACTCTATAAAGCTTTGTTCTTTAAACTGCTATTGATACACATTGTACATCATAAATATTTACTATATTTGACAAAAACCATCAAAATACCCAGAAACTTTAGTCCCATACTGCTTCCCTTTCTCTTCCGTTGAGGCAACACCACACCAATTACGAGCGAAGCTCTAGCGCTGATGCCACTGGTGGAACCCACCTCCTGGAGAAAGCAGTCCCGGACTAACTTTCAAAGTGATTTTAACGTTATTGTCAAGCATGGTCAAGATTCCATCAAAGTTCCTTTAAATGTCGCAGCTCTGCCTGGACACTTAGCGTGGTCCATCCTATCGAGATAAATCATAAAAAAATGTTCAATCATATCTCACAACTCAAATGCACGGATGGTCCAAGTTATGGTCAGCAGGAACCGTCTGTTTGTGGCTGCTCCCTACTTATCTCTGCTAATACCTGTATTTACAGTCACCGCTAACCGTAAATATATATTTAACATAAGAAATAACGGTATCTCTACTGGAGCACAAAAGGCACGGGGCGAATATCGATCTTCCAAATGTTCATCTTAATAAGGAAAGGAGTCTTTAGTCGAAGATGATGCCTTCTATTCGGGCAACATAGAAAAATATGAAGTCACCTGAGCTTTCAAGACCTCAGCGGACTTTTATTCATTCCATCTAAAATCTCGAAAGCTTATATAGCTTTATCTCTTTGTTGTCCCAATGAAAAGTATCTACTTTGAAGACTCCATCTTCCTAATGTGCAATTTCCGTTTTTGGAACATTTATGTTGTATTATTTGCATGGGTTTGTGAAACTTATTTTTTTTTATTGCATGGTCTTTTTTTTTAATTGCTTGATTATTAAATGTGATAATTGCATGTTCTCCCATGTGTTTTTTTTTTGTTTTTTTTTTGGTTAGGTAAGCGTCTGTCGGAACTTGCCTGTAGCATTAGACAGTGTTGCATTCTTGGCCTGCGAAAATCATTGTACAGCGCTACGGAATATGATGGCGCTGTATAAATCAATAAATAAAAAATCATATTTAACATTACATCTTTTTTTCTGATTTTTTTTTTTTTAATACTGCAAGTTTTTCCACCAATATATAAATTAAATATTAATTGTTTTAAAAAATCATAAAATGAAATTATTTATATATTTCCGTAAGGAAATTCTGCAAGAAGGTTAATGGTATGCGGTATAATGCGTACACCATACGAAGGTCTACCACGGGGTATATAATGGTGAAACAAGTGGGCTTACTAGTTAATGACAGTATACACAGTACTATGCGGAGGTGAATGATGGCTCCACAAGAAGACTTTCCTTCTTCAAAGGTGTATAAACAAAATCCAATTGTGAGGTTTTGGATATATTAATGTATTCAATTAAATGATTACAATTTTTGGTGAACAATAATATTTCTTTTTCCTTTTTCATATAAAATGTATGTATTTTATATGTGCCTGAAAAATTAAATGGACATTATTATTACCTTTAAATTTTTGGAAATAGTCAAATTGTTTGAGTTTGCTTTGTTGTTTTTTTTTTTACTTTACTGAGATGTGGTAGATATGTGGAACTTCTTCTGGAAATATTCTCAATATAACCAATAGATAACGGAGCCTTCACTTATTCCATAAGTATTTCAATAAAGACCAAGGTCTCAATGAGGTTATAGTTTCAGCCGAATGGGTCTTAAATACTTTTCTATGATTACTGATAATAAAAAAAATATATATTATTTTACATTAATAAATAATTCTTGAAAATGACCTGTATTAAGATATTTATTTGCATGGGCCAATATCATCCAAGGAGGTCTGAGATGGTCCTGCATAATAAACAGTTAATATGGCTAGATAACATTTTGCCCATTTCAATTTTTTTTTTTGCAAATTAACAAAATACACTTTTATTTTTACTAAAACATCTGAATAAATTATACAAACATGTATTTTAGAGAAAAACCAAATGTAAAGTAAAAAAATCTAAAGTAAAAAATCTTAAGCAATAGATCACTTTCAGGCTTAATTTATTAATTTTTTTCTGTGTATGTTAGCAGGAAACTATTTAAAGGCTACTTAATATATTTTTTAACCCCTTCTGTTATCAGTATTTTGTTGTATCTTCGAGAATTGTAACATTAATTACTCGATTTAATAACCATAAATGTTAAAAAAAATAATAAATTCTGAAAATTAAAGAAAAAAAAATGTAAAAAAAAAAACAACTTCAGTGTTGCCTTACACAAAATTTTGGAAACCATACATTAAAACTCGAGAGACGTGATTTAACGGAAATGGGATTTTAATTTATTGTTTAGCCAGAAGTGGAGTCTTTTGGATCGCGTCCGGCTTTCGAATCCCAGAGGAACTAGTCCAAAGTCAAAGACGTTTTCCCCGTTGAACATCGAAGGGGTTGAAGAAAGCCCGTCGAAAGAGGCCAAAAATATCGGATTGACCAACAAAGAACGTTTTCGTACGGCATTAAGAATGAAAGCCTACGCTTTCTGGCAGAGTTCAGAAGGTATAACATTGTTTAAAATGGATTTCTCTATGTAGTTCAGTCAAATAAAGGATTATGTGAAAAAAGTTCAGTGAACGATTTTTATTAAGGGTGCTGTTCCATCTACTTGTTGTCCCCGAATACATCATGAGAAACACTTTTCCCAGTTCCGTTGAATGCCCAGAAATAATTTTATAATACATTTTTTTTAGCTGGGACCACTTGATTGTCACATGACGCAAAACCAGGCACTGATAGGTTGTTGCCATAGAAAATGAAAAAAAGCTTTCTCAACGTTTCTATATGTTGTTATGTGATTAAAAGATGATAAAGTCGTCAATCTGCTAAACATTCTAAAAAGTACAATTAGTGTTTTGTCTAAATGGGATGGCAACAATGTTAAGTGACCTGATCGCTTCTCATAATTACTAATAATCATGCAGTTACTGATAACTATAATTAACTAATAACTATAATTATTTGCAGTCAGCCGCTACTTTAAGTTGATATGTTGTCCTTATATCATAAGTATCATGTACATAAGTACATTGATACTTATGATATGTATATGTATATATAACAAATACATAATAGAATTCTTCCTTTAATATGCTATTCCGTATAGATGAAATTTGTCATCATTTAAATTTTGGGATTATCTGAAAAAATATCAAAATGTTTAATCATAAAGAAGCTTTTTTTTAGTAGTTCCTACTATCAGGAACTTTTTTGTGTGTCATGTGACTACAGGCAACAATTAAGTAAATCTCCCAACTAATCTCGCAAGGAATATGGACAGCATTTTGTTTTTAATGCTATATTCTTTAAAATATGTCTTACATTCAAAATTTATGCCGGGTACGTTTAAATTATAAAATATAATTACTTTATTTGAAAGTCTTTAAATATAACATCTAATAAAAATGTAATTTATTACATATATATATATATATATATATATGTATATATATATATATATATATATATAAAATTAATAATATATATATATATAAATATATATATATATATATTTATATATATATATATATATATATATAAAGAAAAATATATAAATTCAGCAACATTTGATGTTTGTATTAAAATAGACTGTGTTGAACTTTTGTTTTCCTAAAAGAGGATAAAAATTGGTTTCATTTAATTAAAAGTTTTGTATGTTTTTCTCGTTATGCCTTGGATAATTATCTGGTTCCTTTATATAGACGCTGGAACAGCTGGAGATCCCATGAATGAAGCCGGGTACACCAATGAATTCCTAGTAGAAGATTTAATTCCAACTATAAAATCGGCTATCCACGCTTCTAGGTATTTTAAACAAACAATATTCCAAAATCAAGCTTACGAAGCGTGTAAAAATAGTGACGTTTTAAAAAGTATTAAAAAGACTAGTTTTAAAACATTGAAACAAGAACTTATTTTAAAATAACCCAATTATGGGTAAATACAGCATTACTGACGGCAAAAACAATGATTAAAATATAATATTATCGGAAGCAGAGCCCAAGGGTTCTTTTGAAATGTTTTTTCTTTTTTTAACTATTTTCTACCGTTCTTTTGAATGCAGAATTCTGCAGTTTCTATTACGTAAGAAGAAGTTTAAGGAGACGTTGAGGCCTTATGATGTGAAGGATGTCATAGAACAATATTCAGCTGGCCATTTAGATATGCTGTCAAGAATCAAATACCTCCAGACAAGGTAAGCGGTTTATAAAGCAGGCAGATTTTGGCAGATTTAAGTATTTTTTTTTTTTAAATGTACAGTAATTCACTAACAGTATCGTTAAACATGACCATTAACCATAATAGTTACAACGATAATACTCAAAAATGCTGGATCATACATAATAAACTCTTGTAACAGTTTAATATAATAACTTAAAATCTATATAAAATGTAAAACAAATGTTTTTGTTTTTTAACTCAATATGTTTTTATTTCTACTGCGCAAGATCCACTAGTTTTTAATCATAAATGTGGCCTTTTTTTTTAAAAAAATGTCCTATCGAAAATATGCTTGTGTGATGTGTTAATAAATAATTTATTTTTTTTTAAACCCCAGAATAGATATGGTTTTAGCTCCCTGTCCCCTTTCGACTCCCAAACATAAAAAGTCACAGAAAGGATTGGGAGCCATTACTGGAGGATATGGATTTCCATCACAGCAAAGCCCAAGGTACTCAACCTCAAGTGCCATGACTATCATAACTATTTCTTTCTTTAACATCCAGGTGGTTTCTCCATACCCGGTTTTGGAAATATTTAAGAATAAAGACCAGATAAGGGTGTCTCACGCTCCAGTTAAGAGGTGTCTCGCGCTCCAGTTAAGAGGTGTCTCGCGCTCCAGTTATGAGGTGTCTCGTATTAGCAAGGTTCATGACATCTCGTGTGTAGTGGTCTACATGCAGAAGGACAGGAGGATGAGAAGCATCGCTAGTACAGACTACACTCTCTCAATGTCTGTCCATTAATTGTCGGTAGCAAAAGAAGCGACTGTCCGTACTTGAAACCCAGGCGAAGAATCATAAGTGCATAGGAGTGTTCTGGAGATGGAATGTTCTATACAAATACTATTTCTTCTCTGTTGATTATTATACCTATTTTTGGCGACTGGCCAAAGCTGCCAACAGTCCCGGCATCCAAGTTTATATTTTGGCTCTCGAATTTCCTTACCAACGCGGCTTCTGACTTTTGCCCAGCTCTCGTTATACGATGATGGGAGGTTGCAGAGGGTTATTATTTTGTTTATGATTTTATGAACAAAGAGTAGGATGGGATGAGTTTAAAAGATATTTTATATGCATCAGTCTTACCATAATCATTTTCAAATTATTTTCCCTTAGGCATGAACCATATGGATCCAAAACATCAGATATTGAAGACCAAAGCATGATGGGGAAATTTGTGAAAGTAGAACGACAGGTACCAAGAAATAAAGAATCCATCGTATGAAAAACATGTTCAAACGTTGTTCTCTTATTAAAAAAATCCAGTTTATTTGTTGTTTTTCCCCATTTGGATGTGAAAAGAGTTTAGTTTTAACTAAATTAGATGGAAATATTATACGTGATATAGAAAGAATACTGTATATTTATTATTAAATATATATATTAAAGAAAATCCCCAAATTTCCTTACTCTTATATTTTAAGTATAACCTTTCCTCAATTTCATGTGAATTTTTGCTTTTAAAAACGGTGTGCATCATGTCAGGAGGTATGTCTCAAAATAAAAAAATAGGAAAAGAAAAAATACAATATATAACTTATAGTGAAATTGGCACAGTAAAATGGCACACAGCACACCCGCGATATGACGTACATTTCTCATTTAGATTGTATTTTCACGACAGGTTCAGGACATGGAAAAGAAGCTGGATTTTCTTGTCGATATGCACATGCAACAATTAGATCAGCTCCAAGTCCAGGTCACAGAGTACTATCCTCTAAAAGAAGCGGCAGTCGAAGAGGAAGGCGGAGAAAGCGGATTTTCCGACCCTGGGAGATTAATTTATAATTATACGGAATCTTGCTCCCACGCAAGTCCTTATATGTTGAACCAAGTTTCATTTAGTAAAATAAATCAGTACGGTTTCTATGAAAATTACCCAATGGATTTTACTGCCCAAATGCCTTTTAATGGTCAAAACTGTACAAGGATGGCAATGCCTTCCATGTCGACTTACACCGAAAGACCAACAGTTTTGCCTATTCATACGTTAGTTGACTCTCGAGTAAACTACCAACATCAAGGAGCCGTGTCAAGTCCCTATTCAGAAAAGATTTCCCCGGTGCAGAGGAGAAGTTTCACAAGAGACAGCGACACGCCGTTATCGCTTCTTTCCGTAAACCACGATGAGCTCCAGCGATCCCCAAGTGGGTTCAGTATTTCCCAAGAAAAGGAAGATTTCAGTTTTGGCCCGAACGGCTCCAACTGGATGAAAGAGAAACGTTTCTTGGCAGAAGGGGAGACCGATACTGACACAGACCCTTTCACGCCAAGTGGTCCCATGACTTTGTCTTCAACCGGAGATGGTATTTCAGATTCAATATGGACACCTTCAAAACCAGTTTAAAATTGATTGTCGGGTTAACTTTTCTTGGATTACCTTTTCTAACACTGTATTTATTCTTTGTATATGTCACTATACACTTTCCAAAGTTGAATAGGTTATACCAATGGCTATATATGATGCATGTTTAAAAGTGATAGTCACTGCATCATCTCATGGTTTTTTATAATTACTTTTAGGTTTATAGCGCTGAAATGGAGCAGTTTTTGGTTATGAGCATGATTTGCATGCATTGACAAAATGTAACTGTTACAAATATATTTTTTTTGTAATAATATGGCACATATCAACTTACAAGTGGAACTATGCAGAAAGATACTTGGTTATATATATTTTTTTTTGTTGCAGTGTTTTATAGTTTCTAATAATGTTTGTTTTATATAATTTACCGATAATTTACTGATAGTTTATCAGTAGGTAACTATATAAAATTTAAATTCATATACCAAAAAAGGTACCAAAACATAAAGATTTTGACATGTCTGCTGTCCAATTTGGATTTGGTCATTAGCAATCTTCACTTTCCAGAAGTAATTTTCAGGTCTCTTTCTAACAGTCTCTACTGTGCTTTTTTTTTATGACCGAGCGGCATTCTGGAAACAGTTTGATTTTCAGTAGCTCCTGGTATACAGTAATCGATCACAGCAGTGACATTATTGGTCTCATCTTTCAAACCGGAAGTCAAATAATTATACCCAGTGGTGTATTTTGGTTGAGGCTACCCTAGACGAGACACAAGGCAGTGTCCCAGCCACTTTCTTCACTTACCTCTGTGCCCCTGTCCTCTGTCTGCTGAGTGCCGGGATATGATGTCATATCTTGGCACATACGGTTCACATACCTCGGAACTTTCTAAATGAGCTAACTCTGAGATTATAAATATAAACCATTTAATAGCACACAGTTAAAACTCTTTGTAGCGACTCTCCAAATATGTTATCCAAAATGGCCCTCAAAAATGCACTTATTTAAGTCAGTAGGGATGTCAGCCATGAGATACTGGCAGCAAAAGCACTGCATGGGAGGTTCAAGTATCTTCAGATCAGTGTAGAGCATAAATGAGTCAGCTCCATACTGTGTGACCCTCAAAATCTGCCCCTTCACCCTGAGACTGGAGCACAAACTTTGAGACTCAGGGGCAAGAGTTCCCAGGTATGTACATACAGTTAGACTATCTCTGATGTCCCGAACCTCTCCATGGAGAAGGTAGCACACCGATGAAGCCTGATGGCCAACTGGACCTAGCTCCATAGGCCTGGGGCTAACCAGCCAAAGCCAGAATCCACCACTTATTACAACCTGTCAATTAAAATTAACATTACTGTTATATAAAAAATCCCAGTGTGTCATATTATTTACCATTCGCATAGAAGGAATCCATACATTGAATGTGCAGCTTGTAGTACTTATGAGATAACTACAAATTCACCGAAAAAAAAAAGTAATTGTTTACAATTTCTAAAACTCAGCAAACTGCTCGGCGGTATAAGAGATGCTTACATCATACAGTACTGTAAATGAACAAACATTTCTGCAAAATAATTTTCAATGATATCGTTATGCACAAAGTTCATATAAAACCATCAACAATCGGTAAAGTTCCTAACATTTAATACATACGATGAGAATTGCCATGGGTGATTTCCAACAAGGGCCTCGTGTTAGCAGTCTAAGCAGAATTTTTTTCTAAATGTGAATTTACAATTATCTTTAGCCCAAACCTGATTTGTACCAGAACCCAAGCTGACGAGCTGTGGCTATTTTAGATCACTGCCATATAATTAGATTAGAATGAATCGTTCTACCAGAAGTTCTGATGATAGCTAGAATATGTCTTCAGGAAGAGACAGATAATTTGTGTTCTATATGTCCTAAAACATCTCTGATTTATTCACATTCAGGCAAATAAAGTCTGTTTGTAGAACAAACCCTTTTTTCTAAGGTTAAATTCACATCTAAAATACAACTTATTCTTGTCTCCCGATTATTTACTATTAACCAAGCAAGTATTCTTCCTGAAGTTCCCTCAGATTTGAGTAGGCCTCATTTGAGCCGTCAGTGCTTTCCCATTAGACCTTAGTGGTATGTATGGATGAGATGATGAAGGCCTGATGTAATCTTGACCAGATCCCTGTCTTGGTTGGCATTAGGGTGGGAGCTCTAGACAAACCAGATCTAGATATGTGTCTCCTCAATGACATTGTCCGCAAGCGCTTGCTGATGGGGACTCTGTTAATGAAAGTTCAACAAGGTGGGCAAAACTTTGGGTTGGCTTAAGCCTGACGTAACCCACGTTTTCTTTGGGTTGTCCACCCTTAGTCCACGTTATCAAAGAAGCATGCAGAAATTTCATCCTTGCATTGGCCAACCAGAAGTAACATTTCCATTGGATTAGTCCAAGCCAAGTTAATAAATAAGCCTCACAAGGGTTTTTTTTTTCGGCTGTAGGATATCTCTTCCAACTACCTCTTTATTCACTACCCACCTTAAGACTGCAGGAAGGTACTTAACAAAATTCTAGAAAGAGCATCATTAAAAAATTTTCAACCTGTTTATCTTAATCAGTTTTCATTGATTTATACATTTAATATGTCTTAATTTATATAAATATACCGGTATGTTTTATACGTTTATCTTATATATAATAGAACAAAATATTTAATAAAAGTACACTTCGTATTTTATAAAATCTTGTATTCTAGTTAATATCCCTATGCCTCCCTTTTGGTTTTATGTAAATATGACCACCATATTTGGTCATAAGATTATGTAACAGATTTAAGATTTATTTATTTTGGACCAGAAAAAAATAGAAATATTCCTTAAGGCCATATATGTAAGTCGTCTTGTTTGTTTTTATTATTTTTTCCAGAATTTTTGGGTTTTTTTTATGTTAAAAATATGCATTATTCATATTCATGGATGTTTGTGTTTTAATGATTTACCCTTGTGAATGGTTCTCTGTTTCTAAAATACCAGATTTATGGATTAGTATAAATACTTGCATTTGGACAGTAATCCATCTAAGTTTGTACATTTACTAAAGTAAATGTTATCTTTTGTGGATAGGAGGATAGTCAGGTGCTGCTTTTTACTTTTTTATTTCACCATTTTTAGTAATTTGGTTTTATATATATATATATATATATATATATATATATATATATATATATTATATACAAAAAAGTTGATTACACTGGAAATAATAATACCCTTGGAATACATTTCAACATCCTTCACCATGGTCTATCTGGGGGACCTTCATAGCTGGGGTGGGGAAACATGGAGTCACATTCCATTGTTCTGTTTTGTATGACAGAAAAGCATTTCTTGCAATGTTTTTAAGCAAGAAGGGTTAAGAATGCCTAACAAAATATATAGAATATTCCAATAAAAGAAATATTCGAAAAATATAAAAGAGCCTCATAAATCTGCGAGAGGAGGTGTGGTTTGTTCTTCTAGGCACTTAAATTGCTATGTAAGTAAATTATACATACCATGTCTGAATAAGGGTTAAAACTGATCGGTTGCAATCCCCCCAACCCCCTGTATTTTGTAAGGATATAAAAATAGATAAATATACCCCTCTTTTGTATTTCTTTTGCTACACCCCTGATAAAAATCACGGCGTAAAGTAGACCCGTCATTACCATATATGGAAAACAAAAATGATAAATGATCTATACAATGTATTGGTCAAATTTCTAGTATATATATATATATATATATATGTAGGAATTGGTATCGTTTAACATTTACCATTTACAACCATGCAGGATTATGGGGAGGCCATTTTAAGAACTCAGGCCGATATATTTACTGCTTATGATTTATGTGTTTGCCAGCAATTTAGGTATCAAAATGCGTAGACCAAACCACCTGATCTTTAAAGGGCTTCACTGTCATTCTTTAATGACAGGTGAACTTATACATACGTGTATTTTTGCTTGTATGATTGATGCTCAATTTGAAGTTGGATTTCAACTTGATTCGTTGACTAAAATGTCTACTTGTCCATCTTCATGTGTTCTTGCCTACAACCTGTTCCCAAAGTACAGACAGTGAGCAATCTAGAATCAATAACTAAACTTTATTCTCGCTTTTCAGCCTTATAATCCAAATATCATTTTTCACTGACAACCGTCCAGTTTTGTCTTTTTTTTCATTTTATGTTTCATTAGTCCTCACATTCTAACTTGACTTTCAGTCCAGGCATTTTTCAAGGTCATAAACCAAAGGACTCTAAATTATCCCTTCATTGTTGCCTGCGATGTGCAATATCCGTAGCTCTGAAATAGGCAGTGGGAACATTTCGGATTATCTCAGGGCATTTTGTATGGATAGGTCAGAAGTTCAGACTCTTTTTTTTCGGTCAGAGCTCTAAATCGCCAGATGGTTATTGTATACATTTTTCAAAGCTCTATAATACGCAATTACATTTTTTTTTTTTTTTTTAGAAATCCTATTGAGTTACATTAAATATTTCAATACAAGAAGAAGCAACATCAGTTGAATGTTTGTATACTGCTCTCTTGGTAGAACTAAAGAAAGATGGTTAATTGCTACTTAATACTCGTTACCCTAATCAACCGGGGAGCGTCAGTGGAGTTTGTATACTTTGAAGGAGATTGTAGTATTTATTTGAAACATGCGCCAATAGATTCCCAGCATCTGACCCTATCTGAACGTCTCTTATTAGCCTGAAAAATATGAAGAGGTCAAAGCAAGTTGAGATTCGGACCGCCAACTCTGTTCCTTTGCGGGGATACTTAAGGGTTAAATGGCATGAATATCTTTCATTACATCTACGCTCGTGTACTCATCAGTACAAGTGGGGCATCCCTAAACAAGCCATGGATAAAACCAGTGCAACGTTAAGTGATGGCCCAGAAGGTGACCAAATACATCCCTCATCATCATTTATCACAGTCTGCAAAATTTATATGTTCATGGCCAGACACCCAACACAAGAGAATCTATTTCTTGGATGTGATTTTTTTTTTTTTTTATCTTATTTTTTTTTTTTAATTATTGTAACTGTATTTCTTTACACATGGGGCATAAAATGAAAACTAGTATTTGTGCCTTGTTTGCAACCTATTTCTTTGTTATTAAAGATGTTTTACAGATTTTGGTTGATATGGGAACACAAATTTTATATGAGCGGCCTTTTAGTGCTATTTATGATATATTATTTATTGTACTTTTTAAACTGCACGTGGAATTTATATTCACTTGCTTTCCAATGTCCACACGAAAAAATTACTAAATTTAATATGTTTATTTCAATATATTATGCAATGGGTACTTTGGATCTGATTTTTTTTTATGTTCCGTCAATAAATCCACACCACTGATTATTAAGTTATGACTTATCTTTGTCCATGCTTTATATTAGCATATAAAGTCAAACACTGTGTAATTATTGCTTGGTTGTATAATATTTTACAGTGTGATGGTTCCTTTAATTAGCGCTGTTCAATGACGCAACACAAAAGCGTGCTACACACACGATGATGTTGTGTTGTATGGGTTGATTTCAAGTCAACTGGTTTAGTACAACTCATCAATACAGTGAGCGATACCCCACATCTTACACCTGACGTTGATCCGACTCAAGTCAACTCAGATGCCATTCAACAGAGTTGTTATGGGAAACATAGCAAGTAATCTAATTACAGAAATGCAAGTTAAGTCAAACTGGAATAGGGCTTCAACACAACAAAACAATTTGACTTGAAGAACTAGACTCTTCAAGTCAAAGGAGGGGAGTTGACCAAGAACTTCATTAAACACGCTAGGGCTGCCCAACTTTATGACCAACTCAACGGTCAGACTCAATTGCAATCAACTTGACAGAACGTCTCATAGGTCAGCTTTCGAGTTCGGGCGGCCCAGTTGCTCATAGGCCACGGACCGGTACTGATCTGTGGCCCGGTGGTTGGGGACCCCTGCCTTAGGGGATTTCATAGTGAACTATGGAGGAGGCAGGATCACCCTGGAGCCGGAGGGAAGAGCTTTACCTGACAGCCACTATAAAGACCCAGCACACCCTTCATTATGTGCTTCGTTTTCAAGCTGACTAGCTGGCTTTGTTCTGCTCAGTCCCAATTCCTCTGTTACCTACCTATTCTACTAACTTGTTTATTGAATTCTGTGTATTTCTCCACACCTGACTCGGCTCGTCTCCCGCACTTCTGCTGCTGGTTCGGATCCCGGCTCGTCTACCATACTTCCGCTTTTGCCTTTGGCCCTGGATTTTGGAGCCTATTTGCATACCTGTTGGCCTCCTTGTTCTCCACCCTGCTCTACGCTCCCAACTCGTCACGACATTAGAAATGGAGCTCCCTGCCTCATAGAGCATATAGTCTAAGTGATCTTGAATAAGCAGATATAGATACCATTTTCCTGGAGGGAAAGTCTCAATTTTTTATATTTTTTTTTTACTGTGATTTCCCTTTTTCTCATTAAGTGAACCCGCAAAAGTTATACATATATATATATATATATTTTTTTTTGAGACAAGTTGGTATATATATATATATATATATATATATATAACGTTATTTTTTATGAAAAAGCAAAAAAAATTCAACCCCTCCATTAATTCTCAGTTTTACAGATATATACCGTCAATTATCCATAACTAATATTAACGTTAAAAAATACCAAAAATGTATGTGTTAAAACCACCGTATATTCTTAAATTATTTTGATTTATTTTACATTTTCTATTTTTTTTTCAGTAGCTTTGTCATATACAAATATTTACGGAGAGGTTGGTAGATAGGGGGTTAATAAAGTGAGGGCTGGGCAAATAGCTATTCTGAATCTAAGACGAGACCAAGGACTGATTACGGTTTCAGTGCTTAAAGCAGTTGGAATGGGCAGACTAGATAGTTCTCAGCAAATTCTACATATAGATCTCTCTCACTCTCTCTCTCTGTCTCTCTCTCTCTCTCTCTCTGTCTCTCTCTCTCTCCATATATATACGTATATATACATTTTTGTTTTGTTATATTGTTTAGCAGGACACAATATTCTGCACAATGAAAATGTAAAGTCTTTGTTCTCCGAGGCTCAGATTACCGGACTCTATCTCACCTCAATTGATTGATTTACTATTTATTCCTAAGGGCTCTTGGAAAAGTGATCGCCTCGTGGTTTAATCTTCTCTTTCTTGTCACTTGAGTGGTTTTATATTATTTCCATCTGCTTTGGTTTTTAATATCATGCACCTGTTGCCATCGGCACACGGGCTCTTAACAGGAGCTGCCGCACTCCACATACAGGTGCGGTTACCTGCTCGTCCCTGGGTCAGTGATCTAAACCACCAGCGCCAGTGATCGCGTGCGGGTTCAGTTTCCAGATAAAAGCGATGATTTCCAATCTACTTTCTGACATTATCACAAACAGAACGTTCCACAAAAAAACCATCACAATTCTTCATAATATACAAGTTACATGCAATTATGGGCAATTGAACATTGCTGAAGTTTAGATGAATAGACAGGTAAAAGGAAGAGAAAGAAGAAAGGAAGGAGCAGAGGAAAAGAATAAAAGGAAGGAAGGAGGAGAAGGAAGGACTGGGTGTAATGGATAGACATAGAATGTAATGCGTTGACACAGACCTGTGTTCACATTCTGCAAGTCACTATTATACATCTATCTATCTATCTATCTATCTATCTATCTGTCTATCTATCTATTGTGTGTTCATTTGGATCTACAGTAACATGGAGGATTCAATCTCTCTCAGTATGTACGCAATGGTATTATCTATTTTCCTTCTCCCCTACTGGTAAACAGTGCTCTGCACAATAGCTCAGAAGGAATGATGCAAACTGTTCTGGAACACCGGAAGTAGTAATTTAGATTCTGTATAGATTTGGTTTCCAATGCGGTACAATTACCCCAGGCCATTCCTCCACTCCTACATACCCATTCCTCCCTCTCGATCTCTATGATTCTTCTTCATCAGGACACAAAGACCAGTTCCAGTGGACACTGGTCAGCCGCCCCTTATGCCTGTATTAGAAGAAGAAGAGCATCTGAAGGAGGGACCTCTGGGGTCCTGAAAATACATGTAACTACATAATTTTCTTTGTTGACCTAATAAAAGGTATCATGTTTGACGTGGACATATTTCATTAAGGTCTCCATCTTGATAGAACAAAACTTTTTTTAATGTTATTTCATATATAAAATTGATTCTCTGTATTAATATCCCCCTGTGCCACATACATGTAGTACCCCAAGTGAAAGCCAGGATCTTATAAGCAGGAGAAATAACTTTTTATTAACGTTAGTTGATTCATTAAAGGGAAACTCTATATTCTAATCTGAATTGCAACATATTGTTTTCTAATCAGGTCTTTTGGGTCTTTTTTATTTACTGAACTTAAATGTTTATATAATTGATAGCGCAGGGGTAATTTTCTTTCTTTCCCCCCCTCTTTGCTGGGTATGAACATCAGCATAAATAAGGTAGTTGAGTCTCAAGAGGTATAGGGGCTCATATGGAGTTCAGCTATTGACAGGTGTCTGACTACTGAAATTAATGTTTGTGTAATGCATCGTGGGTCTATGTGTTATTATAGGAACTCTTATAATTTCTTAACTTCACTAAATACATATGTATGTCCTTAAAAAGCACCTTAATACACATTATTTGGTTAGGAATGACACCAAAATGTCCATTTGTGTATGGCCTTTTCAAAAAGTATGAAAATTTGGCACAATAGCTACAGAAAATCTTTATTGAGATAAAGAAAATCCTTTTATTTGGATAACGGTAACATTAAGCAAACAGCTCATTTTGGTGAAATTCCCCCAAGGCCTGTGAAATGAAATGTTCACGTATTAAGTGTATGAGAAGCGGACAAAATGGAAACAAAATATGACCCATTACTTCGAGATGTACGTTCTCGAGAGATCACATTTTCTGTTCTATAATTTGTGCTGAGTGACACGATAATGAGAGCTCTGAAATCTTTCCCAAATAATTACAACCGTCTGGGGTCGACCGCTCGAATGCCAAACTTACAATATAGATGTATATCACTTTATGAAAGCCTTTGGTTTTTATTTTTTTTATTTTATAAAATATTCAATTACATTTATTTCTGAAGGCACCCAGAATACCGTTTCTAGGCCCCGATTGACAACTAACAACAAAGAGGGGATCAAGAGGTGGCCCTGGCACTTTAAGTCCAATGGCTGCCTGATGACGTTGGTGCTATGTTTTTAAGCTTACGTAGTACGCGGCCAGATACATGTAGCCGCCGGCCACACGTTGCCGCTGGTGAGTTTGAGGCGCCACGTAATGAGGGCATTCATGCTTCCCTGTGCACCACAAACCAACAGGCTGGTTGGGAAGATCCTAAATCTCCCTGTAACCCCAGCCCAGTTATGGTACCGAGATCCGTGCCGAGTCCGCAGAGCCTACACAGTAACCTTGTCCACCAGAGAGGACAACAGCCATGAAGTCAAGTGCTTTGGGTGATTGGGACGCCAACTACGCTACTATGTGTACCATATATAAAAGGCATCTTAATACGATTGTGTTACCTTAGTTGCTGATAGCATTGAGACAAGGACATGGAATGCATCAATATCTGGACAGGGAATACATCAGATAATGCTGGCTCTGCCACAGACTGCCGCTGATTATTTTTTTTTTTTTTTATATTTAGATACTGTATCTCGAGAAGAATTATACTGCTTGACAAAAAAAGTCATAAACTTTACAGTTTTAATTCATGAGATTAGATTAGAGATTTAGATTTTGATTTAGATTAGCGACACTAAAATTTCTGATGGGTACATTCCCTCTTTTTAATAAAAAAAAAAGAAAAATGGGGAAATATGAAAAATAATAGATATATCCGGCCGGGTAAATCAACAACAAAATATGAAATCAAATCGAGTGTCATGGAAGCCGTTAAACTGGTTTATAGCTGTCCTGGTTTTATCTTATTATCTAAACCAGACAGCTTTTGTGCGTTTCTACAATAAAACTGTGGGAATGTAGTGTGTCTGACCGAACAAACACTGCATTTTTCCTCAGTGTTGCTTATAACCGATACAGTAAATCCTCCTTTCATTGTATTCTTCTCTGGACTTCAAAGTCCTATGATATGTCAATTGCACGTTTGCTTAACCCTTTAATTGACATAGGGTAGACCGAGGCTTGACCAATTTGCTTTTGCTCTGGGAACCCATCTTTTTTAACAATAATCATTGTAATTATATATATTTTTTTAATATATTAATCCAATTAATAAATGTTTGTTAAATAAATTAACAATTAGATAAATAGATAATTACAATAAATAATTGATAAATACATTTGGTTAATAGATATTTATTAAATACTTAACAATTCCCAGTCACCATGGCAACCTGGCAAACAACCAACAGTGTCTTCGGCATTTTGGCATTCGCAGCCCCCGGAGCAGGCGGCAGAATTATTATTGTTGTTACGGCCTAATTATATGAAAATTTGCACAATGCAGATATCTGGTTTTCCAACATTTGTCATATTTAATGCAAAACCATCCTTATTTATAGGACAAATCAGTTATCATTTCAATGTATATAACCCCCTGTGACTTGCAAGGTATGTCACGGCCAAAAAGCTGGTCCTATAGGAGTAGTGACATCATATATATATATATATATATATATATATATATATATATATATATATATATGAAAGCATTTGAGAAAATCAACTAAAGTTTATCAGTGAAGAGGGAAAAAAATGTTATGGGAAAATACCAGCAATTTGAGATCCAAGAAGGTAAAGCAATCATCTGAGAATATCTGCCAAAAAAGAACATTTCTGAAACGTCCACATTAACTTATTTTGTTTATCAAACTGTCAGCGTTCTTCTAAGAAATTTGCTTTGAAAAAGACATGTAATTGGGAGAGGTGTAGATCAATACTAGCCACAAACAGCTATTATTGACAGTATAATCTATGACTCTGGGTATCAAAAATAGCTTGAAGCTTGGAACAAAAATCATTTTTAACCTTCTTGGACTGAAGACTAATAAAAAAAAAAAAACCCACAAACAATTTAAGTCTTTGTATCAATCAAAGGCATTCACAAAGTTTTATTAAACAAAAACTCTGGAAAGTTTAGATGGAGAAGACGTAGCAGAACTTTGGACAGCAAGCTGGTCTTCTGCTTCTGATGAAGGTGGTGGCACTTATCCTGAGCTACGTGGACCATGCACTACTTGGATTGTCCCAGGCGTATTAGTCAACGTATGTTACCTATGGGTCAATATCACTGCCTTTTGTTACTTCCTTCCTATCTTGAAATAGTTTGAAAATGTATGAATCCCCTGGAATGCCGCTCAACAGGCAATTGTCCTCTTTTTTCCTACCCTGTTGTCCAGTGGGTTTGAAGGCAATGAAATATGAACCTATAGTGTATAGAGTCCATCTCTATTACACTCATCTCATGCCTAGTGGAACAGGCGGGTTAAGATAAAATAAATAACCTTATGATATCGATCCCACATGTGTTTTTTTTTTACAATTTTCTCCAATGCCATGCCTTACACCCTGGGGGGGGGGTCAAAATGTAATAGCCCGATGTGAGACGTGGAATTGTGTTCTAATTTACATTTGCAAGTAATAAATCTGCAAGTTGTTTTTTTAATTTGCATAAATGTAACTCCCCTACAGTCAAGTGGATGTGAGTGGAGTGTCAATGTACATATGAGCACGTAGAAATTGGCAGTAATGAATATGTGAGTCTGACTTTTTTACTCCAAATCATGCCGGTACGGCTGCTGTGAAATCACATTCTTTGCCAATTCATATGGACTTGTTTAGTGAATAGCCCTAAAGGACATCTCTATGACTGTTGCATAAAGCCCAATGGGTCTCATCCTGTCACAGTGAGTGTTTTAGTAACTGTTGCAGTCATATCAAGTCTTTTCGGTGATATTTGGCATAGAATGGTATCTAATCAACTCTTCCTTGGAATGGTGGTCTTTATACTACTGGTTGGTGGGTCTCTCAGCATCGTCCAAGCAGCTACTTAGGGGGCTTAATATGGTGGCACCATCCTTAACCAGGACCTTTCCCTTCCAAACTTCCATTTTGTTCTCTTTCATAGTCTTCGCTACAACCATATAAACAGTGAAAAGGTTTTCCGAGTCTTACAGTCTCCATTGGTGATCTCCAATCCGTCATTCAATCCACTCATGTCGCTGGGTACATTCCACACAATGGACCACGTTTGTTAGTAGTAATGCTGGACAATCGTCCATAATATGGGAAACTGTTCCAAACTTTGTTCTAGAATTGCTCATTATAAATTTGCAGCATCTGACATGGGGAAAAATGCAGACCAATTAAATATACTAATGATCTATAAATAAATAAAAAACATGTAAAAACAATATAAAAAAACATTAAAATAAATTGAAAATACTTTAAATGTAGATAGTATTAGTACCAAAGCAAGACATCCAAGACATATTATATATAATATATATATAATATAATTATATATATAAATATATAATATATACCTAATATATATATAATATATATAATTAATATATATATATATAGATATATATATATATATACATTTAAGTGCTAGGATTACAAGTATTCATTTTTTTCTCTGTATTTTATAAATTGTGTATTTTTTTATTATTCAATTTCATATAATCAACTCCAACAGGACATACTAAACACCGATATTGATATGCGTTTTTTTAAAAAAAAACATTTCAAATTTTTAAAAGTCCGTTAAACATGCCCGTCCCTTTAAACCTAGGATTTTCTAGTTAAATTGACTCTTGCCAGAGAATGTTCACTTCAGTACCGCAGCTAAGTCATCCCACTTAGGGGATTAAATTCACAACATATCTTGGACACTTTGCATGAATGTTATCTAGTTACACTTAGCCTTGTTCTCTGGGGGGACCATAATACAATTTTCACAGGATTTAAATCAAGGTTATCAACCTATCTCAGTCATATCCTATTATCTTCAATTTAAGATTTATTAGGGTAGACTGAGTCTGTCTGGTTACTTTCGGTTCTGTGAATAAAGTCACCTTCATAACACAGTACTAACAATTGAGGTAAGTCAATATTTATTTATCCATTCTAAGAACTGCTATTGAATCTTACACATTCCTTTTTCATAGGTTCCGAATATTATTATCATCATACCAATGGATTTTGTTGCTTTACTTATTGTTCACTATTAATACCAATAAGAAAGACAATAAATAAATAGATTAGAATAGATACCTATGGCAAATACCTGTTCTTTTATATATTTTTTAAATCACATTCTTTAAGATTGCTTTTTTATCGAACATTTTGACAATGTTTCAATATTAATTTTTAATAATATTATTTATGCTTTCTTGGAGGTCATATAAATGACTTGTCAAAGCCCAATAATTCTAATAAAATGCCATAGACGGTGCATGTATTGCCTTATTGGTTTTTTTGTTTGTTGAAAAATACCACTTATGAGTCAACAGACCACTTTCTAAAAGGATTTAAAAAGGGTTAAAGACTATGTTAAAGCGTCTGCGAAACAACATCTTTCAGAGTCTGGATGAGGTTCAAGAGAGATTGGCAGAGATTCCCCTTGGGTTAATGAGGCTTTTCAAGATGTTAATCATTTTATTGTTTTTGTTCAAAAGCTGATTATATACCTTTACCCTAAATGGGTTCTCTGACAGCTATAAGGGATCATTCTATTAAATAAAATGTATTTGCGTACGATTTTCAATTTTAGCACAAAATAAGAAAATATATCACATATATATGTGATATATTATAATCCGATTGTGTTAAAGAGATTCCAATATTAGGATTTATCTCCCATATACTATTTCACTACTACTGCATCAGTAACTGCATTTTTTCTCGCTATTAGCCCCTTAATTACAAATAATTTTAACATTTTTACCCATCCAGTATAAGGTTACTTTGAGAAGATGTCCTCCAACAACAAGAAGTTGTTCAACATGACCATATAGACCTTCTAAATGGAAGGGTGTAGGAGGACTTTAATATAGGTATATGTTTTTTGGCTTCTTTAGGTATCCTCAATTTTTGTAGAGAGCTTTCCTTATACCCGTCATTCAAAATAATGTCAGGATTCTAATAAAGCAAACTTAATTTAAATTTAGCAATATTATCCCAACAGACATTGGCACAGGTTTGGTTAGAACCCTCCATCCCAACTTTGATGCAGATTAAAAGCAAGGTAGCGGTTCATTGGCAAACTTTCTTCTCCGGTATTCTTTGTGGCTCTTCTGCAAAAACTTTGTACTTATGTTTGATCAGTCCTCTTGTTAACACTCAAATAATGACTTAGAGCTTTATACTCTGGAATACAACATCCCTTTGCATGGAACTATCCCCTAGAGCTTCAAGTGTCCTTGGAGCCACTTCGTCATATAGAAATCTACAGTGTGTTCCCTTTACAGTGTGTCCATTATCATGGGTTCTTCTATTATTTTACTTTTACTTCTGTGTTATTGTTTTTTTTTCTTTTAGATAATTTTATTGGATCGAATCAATATGTTAAGATTTTCCAATACTTGTAAAATTTTGGTTGTAAAAAAGAAATAGGCATTTTAGTGTCGATTTGGCCAAGTAGCCATCATAGGCAAAGTGATGTTTCCAAGCATTTATTGAGGACAGTGGTAAATAGAACGTCAACGTTCTCATACAAACAATCATAATGTTTTATATCATCACAGTGAACTCGCCTTCAACGGATGACTCAAAATGCCATGGTTTCCACTGAATGTTTATGTGACATTAATATGGTTTCTTCTCTTCTGGAACACTGGTAAGTGCTTTGTAATTATTGCAATGTGCTGGTTTTCTTCAAAGCACCCAAAACAATGTATAGGCGGACAGTGGTGCTTCTTCTTGGAAGTGTTGCGGTGTCACGTATTGAACAAACAAAAAAATAACAATAAGAAAATAAAAATGCCATAAGCAAAATAAAATTACATTAGAGGTCAGCCTAGAATCATAAGCCAGTTAAAGTACTTTAGAAGTAATCCTGTTATCATACCATGAAGTTGTTAAATTAACAAGGAGATTATGACATAGGAATGATCTGATTTCCAACAAGGCTACACCGGTTTTATGACCTAGATCATTTTAAGGACAACCTGAGCTAGAATAGCGAGTGTTAGCCAAAACATTTAATTTGATGGCAGATAAGAACCATTCAGCCCATCTTCTGCTGCTACTTGAAGCAGATGACCAGTGCCGGATTGGCGATGATGAGGCAGCCTTAAGGCCAACGGCCATCTGATGACATAAGTACAGTTGATGGTTGGATATGCGGACCCCCGCGGTCATATGTTTTTATGCTCACATAGCATGCGGCTGAGTATATCTAGCTAGAGCGGCAAATCAAGTCAGTGTGGGGCACTCTTGGCCAGCAATTCACGGGGATTGGCAAGGTGTACCAGATGGCCAGTCTGCGCCTGTCTTTGACCCTCTTCTTTAAGATTATGCCTTTTTTAAACATTTCTCCCCCTATGATGTAAAATTCCCTCCTGTACTTTATGTATTTCTTTTACATCCCCTCTCTCTGTCTTTTTTTTCTCTAAGCCGTATATAGAGACCCTTAGTCTTTCCTGATCATTTACCATTTACCTTTTTAGTAGCCCCGCTCTGAGGTCTCTGAAATGTATCAATATCCTTCTGGAGAAGGAGTAATCCTGAGAACTTAATATAAAAAATGGAAGAACCTCAAAAATTCTGACGGGGGGTAAATATTACCCCTCACCACACCCCATTAGTTCTTTCATTCAGCATGAAAAACTCAACATACAAACAGAAATTCCACTTCAACTCGTACGTTGTTCAGACTAATACAGTCAGCCATCTCAAACATTCCATATTTGTTTACTATTTTAATATAAAATGCAAAAAAATAAGTTTTCAATGCCATAATTTCAGCTTTACTTTGCTTTTTACAAAATGCATTCAGGTATCAGCAATATAACACATAAGGAATGTAATTTTTTGTGTATTCACATTTTCTAGCTCCATTTATCTGAAAGATGAGTAAATCAAATGTTGGAAATGTCACCTGGAATGTTTTGCTAAAGTAACACTGGGACTAGATTGCCTTTGTCAAGACGGTTGTTTCTATTAATCAAATTACATAAAAGCCACATTCTCTTGAAATATTCCTTCTGCTTTTGGTGCCCTTAGGAAGCATGAAATTATAGCTAGAAACCATCCTATTATAAAGCAGATTGTATTCATAAAAGGAAGTAAAATTTCAGAGGAAATATAAAATGAAAAGTTATCTTTTCTGTTCTTTTTCATCCTTAAGGGCACACATGCTTCGCTTATTCTGTCAATGCCACGGCTGTACCCTGCATGTCACATTGTTATTAGAGACAGCGAAAGTTTAAAGAAAGTCAGAAAAACAGATTCCACCTCCCCCTGCCTGACGTGGTTTGATCCATAGACACTTCCTGTCTGCAGTGAGAGCAGGGAGTGCTGCCTGTGCCAGCATGTCTGTGGGATGCCCCTTTTATGTATACAATTGCAGATTAGTGAGTGAAGGCAGAATTACTCATTCTTTGTCAATGTTTAGAGCGGCCACAGAGAACTTCTGAGCTCCGGCTATCCGGTGCTTTCCCTTGCGGGACGCAGCCAAGACTGCCCACTGACATCACTGGGTGGTCCCATAAAGTCAGTGGGCGGCCCCATGAAGTCAGTGGGCGGTCCCGCAGACATTGGTGGGAGTTCCTGCTGACATCAGGGGCGGTCCCACTGACGTCGGGGCGGCCCCGCTGACATCAGGGGCAGTCCTGCTGACATAAAAAAAGATGTACTTAAGTTACTAAAGTTTTCGGAACCTCTGATGTTCTGAAAGCTGATTTAACTCTACATTTATTTCTTTCATGGCACAATAAAAAGTACCTACTTCAACTACGGGCTCTATTTTCTCTTGGGCTAATATGGCTACATCCATTTTTCTTATCATGAATCTGAAATGATTGGTAGAATAACAACATTTCTCAGATTGTTCGGGACAGTTTCTAAATAAGTGTAGCTGTCCTGTGTCCCGGGTAAGTTTATCTAGGACCTTGTCATAAATGGTCTTTACGACCTGGTTCTGCGAACAAAACCAGCGATGGGGAAGACAGGCAGATTAATTGGAAGATCCCACTAATTACTAAGTACAGCTTTAAGTTGCCTCTAGCTGCAACTTCTCAGACGGCATTTTAAATTTAAGTGCTGATGGAGGCTTCAATTACCTGTTTACAGTTTCAGCTCTGAACCAAGTGGCATCTTCATGCCGGACCTCATATTATGGCAGCCTGTTCCGGTCTGACAATGTTACACAGGAAGCTTGAAGCCTATTATGTTTCTTGTAGTAATTAAAATTAGTTTCATGTCCCTCATGTCAGCTCTCCAATGTGGTCTGTCATTCCCTTTAAGGACCACTCTTTATTATTTTCACGAGATCACATTTTAGAATAACCAACTGATTTTGAAATACAGGGAGAAATTAATATAATACATACTATAGATGACAATGACATACAAAAGTACACTTACATATGATAGTATGAAGATATATATATATATATATATATATACAGGTGGGCAGAGTTTGATACACGTGAGACACAGGAATCCAGTGGAGTCACGTGAATGTACATCACATCACATGACTCCGCTCCGTTCCTGCTCCTGCTCCCGCTCCCCTGGCCGGGACAAGATTCCAGCACAGCTAACATCACACTCATCCTGGAACCTGGGCATGATAGAAGTGTAATTTTCGGGCCCCAAAATTAAGGTGCGTCTTATACATGGGAGCGTCTTATACATGGGGAAATACGGTAATAAAATGGGCTGATGAGCTTTTTTTTTTACAGGAACTACAACTGAGAGCTCACACAGAGAGAAGAGGGTGGCCGTGCTGGGTACAACAGGTGAACGTATTTGTACATGTACACACCTACACCATCCACCGAACATGTCAGATATGGAAGTGGGTGGGGTCAGAAGTGGGTGAGGCCAGAGGTGTGGCCACCTGTTCACCTTTCCTGAAGATCTACATCAACCTCAGCCTCAGAGCGTCGAGAGGTGGCCACATGGGACCTGCAATGGTGGTCTGGGTCAATCAGGAGATGTAAAAAAGACCAAAGACTGATGTTTAAATGGGCTAAATTGGCTTTATTACCAAGTAGGAAATGATAAAATTAGGTTTTGGTTTTCTTTAGTGGTCTAATACTAAAGAAAAGTGGTCTAATAACACTGTGTTAATCTCCACCACTTCTGCTGGGATGCTGTTCCACTTATCAATCACATCCCCCATCTCTCTTCTCTCCTCCAAGCTATACATATTCATTCACTTTTTCTTTATTTCCTAATGCCTACGCCATCTTCTTTGTTAAATAAACTGCCATGTATGGTAATACATTCTAAAAATATTATATGTTTTTTTCCCCCTTATTTAACTCAATATCACTCATATTATTCAGAAATACCTGCTGCTTCTGTTGATCTGTCTCAGTTCAATTTTACCGATTTGGTGAATGGAATGCTCAGTAAAGCTCTTAAAGGTAACACATTTTTTTTTTATAAAGTCACTTGTGATGTGTTTCCATATTATATGATATACATTATTTTTACTGGTATTAGTTACTTGTGTTTCCATAACACATAACAGTTGTATAAATCCTTTTTTTTATATTAACTGTGAATTTTATTTTTTTTAAACATATATAAAAATCTGTTTTATAAGTGTTTATATATTGTTAATATTAAAGTGTCAGTCTCGATAAGGAAAAGGCTTTCTATTTTATGGTACTTGTCAACTAAATAGGTTTAGAAGGCTGATGAGCCTTGACCCGATGGAGAGTAAAACATCATACATGAAACCTTTTCCCAAAAAGCAAGTACCCAAAATCTGTATCCGAGCGCCACAGACTTTAGAGTCTCTAGTAACTGAGGAAATGTGGCGCTCCATACCAGGAGGAAGAAGTAGTCCCAAAACAGAAACCCTTCAAAGGCCAGGGCCCATAATCTGTAGGGAGGAGGCTGGCCCCCAGGCCCCTCCAGGAGCCCAGGGAACGGAGGGTTCCATGACACATAGTTGCTGGTTTTCTCCACCTGTTGGTGCCTCTGTCCATACCTACGAAATATCTCCTCCAAGAAGGGCTGATTTGTCCTTCACAATGTATAGTTAAATCAACGAGATCTCTTCATAATTTAACAATAATGTACTATGAAGTCACCTCAGCTCCAACCAACCATTTACTTATTCATATTTGTATAAATAAACATAGTTTTTTAGTTTATGTATAATTGGATGTGCTGCTAAAGCTTTGCAGGTTTTTCTGCTTTTTTTTTTAGTTTAGTTTTTATTTTTGTGATTGAGTTTTTTAAGGTAATGTGTTTCACACATTTAGCTCAGTGTTTATTTCTTTAATTTTATTTTATTGTAATATTTATTTAATATTTATGTTTTTTAAATGTCATTAGTGTACTCGAAGGCTTTACAAATGTTAATTTTTTATGGAACACAGTTAAAGAAAAATGCATACTTTAATGCAAGTGATACCTGGGTGGCCCCTAAAACTGTTGGGGTGTGCCCATTTTCCTGCCCCCCCCCCCTGCTATTTGGCTTGCACATCTTCTGCCACCACCAGTCAGTCAGCTCTGGCTAAGAAAGGGTTCCTGGTGGGTCTAATGAGATCCCCTAATTGATTTCAATGGGAGCTCTTTCCTGTCACTGATTGGCTGCTTCAAACTTCGGACCACAGAAGAGACATTTCACTGCAGCTGTGAAGCTGCAGCTTCTCCTGGACGTAAGCAATTTATTTCTTGTTTTTGTATGCACTTTTAAAGTACCTTAAAATGCATTATTTGCTTAGGGGGCTGCCTGGGACCATGGAGCGCCCCTTTAAAAATCAGGAAAATTCATTACTGGAGATAACTAGCTAGAGGCAAATCAATTATTCCCCCCCCCCCTTTACATAAGGCTGGTCTACACTTTAGTACAGATGCCATGTATGAAATGCCCTTGTTGTGGTCTTCTACCTATTAAGCTGCCGTTATTTGTTTTCTAGGTGCCAAAAAGTTCTTCTCGTTCCTAAGCGTGACATCATACAGCTCAATGGCATTCCATAAGGTTTCAATCTTTATATATAACAGTATGTTTCACTAATTAATACGCATCACACAGTACACTACGTGCACTTAATACGGTGCAATAATGTTTTGATCTTCTTGTTCCCCCCAGTTTCCAACATAAAATATGTAGACTACCAAAAATTCCCAATGAGGTACTGTTACTGCTTAAACAACCGGACCAACGATTTGACAGGTGAGCTTTCAATAGCTGTTGACAGCAAACAGTTATGATGTAATAATTCAATATTGTTTTTTAACGACAATACCTGTCATTAAAGGTTGAATATAATATATATAATATATATTCTTTAACTATTCCTAACTATTATCATGACTAATTCTCTCCAAGAGGTCATAACAATAAAATAAATATAAAATTAGAAGCTCACGTGTAAGAAAGCATTTCTTTAATGATAAGACTGGTGATACATGGGACAGCCTTAAGCACAAGAGGTTAATACTGTAAGGAAATTTAAGGATGGGTATAAGGCCACCCTGAATATAAGTAAGGCGAAGACCAAGTATGAGATCTTACATCAGGTAGAAATGTAAGAGAGCGGATGGGCCAAATGACCGTTAGGGTTTATTGAGCATGGAATACAGTGCTGTGTACAGTAAAAATCATTATCATCAAGGAAACTTAATTTCATTTTGTTCCAATAAACCTAATTTTCTTTGCAATCTTTTAAAGCCGTCATTGTAGGCAATAGGTGATCTTCCATTCTCAAACACTATACTAAACGGATTCTTTATGGCAATGCTAAGGAAGTCCCGCTGCTCTAATGAAGTCTTTTCCTCCTTAGACTTTCATAAGTCAGATGGTCCCTCTTTGTTATTAAGACAGAGTCATTCCATTGTTCTCCAAAAGGTAGTATGATAAGGATCGTGTTTGTCTAGTAGGTTGAGCATTTGACAGTACATGATATTTTGGGTTACTTTACATTCACTTCATATGAAAACTAGAATTGTTTTAAAACAGAAGGCAACACCCTAGTATAATGGGGCATAACATTTTACAATATTACCAATGGAAATCTAAAGTAACTTTGGTGCAAAATGGCAATTATTGTAGATGAAACAATATTCCTCCAGTTTTTACTCAACTCTCCTTAATAATTTAGATACAGCGTCAATCTTAAGGTGTCATTAGCAGGGACAAACCTTTGACATAACAGATTGGCTGAACTAATTTTACCCCATAATGTAGCCATAAAATATATTTTATCTCATATTTACCGTTCGTTTTAACATAGATAATCATAATATGTACATCATCGCTACTTTTTCCCGTAGATTACACCGTATTATTACTCGATATTGTTGGAAACACGACCAGTTCTCTGAAGGAACTATTTAAGTCAACTTCTATTGTTTCAGGTAGGTTTAATTAAGCACATAGATGCAAGACACTAAGGAGCACACTAGTTGATGAGCGAGATCACCTGGACATGTATCTTCCAGTTCCCCCCAGTCCCATCATGATGACTAAGAGAGATGATGATGATGACGACAACTATTATTATTATTATTATTGTTGCATTACTTGTTGCATGTTTTGTTAATGGGAAGTTCATACAACTTTCTTTTGTCAGTCTCTGTGCCTCCTGTCATTGGGCAACGAACACTTGCTTTTTGAATGCCATTTAAAAACATTCGAAATTCTAAATGCCAGCCCTGTGCTCTGTAAAATACATGTGCATGGGCTCCAGGGAACTCTGGGTTTCAGGGTCACTGTGGGGAAACCCCCAGTCGCGAGAGCCGCACTATGGCATGCTCCACTCCCCGCCCACTATCCCTCCAAAAATAGCAGGTGTCCTGTGACATCAGCAGGGCCGCCCACAATGTCGGTGGGACCACCCACCATCATCAGCGGGACCTCCCACTCGCATCCCGCAAGGGGGGATCTGGATAGCCAGAGACTTCCCAGGTAGTGGGGGGGGGAATCAGAGATCTTCCCTATAACCGGCTCATTGAGCAGCAGCAATTGTGGGGGCTGATCACCCAAAGAGGGAAACTACCCCCCAGTTGAAAAGCAGAGGGACTGCTACCACCAGAGGCCTGGGCCGACTAGAAACACATCACTGTACATTCGTAACCTAGTAAAAAAAAAATAAAAAAATAGAATTTTCAAGACCTAGTTAGAATTGTATGCTAAAAAACTTACTTTTCAACATTTATATATTCTGTAATTAAAAGTTTGTGTCTACTTTCTGAAATAAAATAAAAGTTTTGCTTTTCTGCTATAAAGTAAATAAATTACAAGGAGTTTAATGGGGCAATCTAGCACACAACGAGTCTTAGATGAAATAGTTGCCGCTATACATGTCATATTGTTTATCCTGATTAACAAAGAATAATGATCTTTTTCTTTCAGTGAGCCAAAGTAATGAATCAGACTGCATTTATTTCTGTGTTATGACAGGCAGAACAGGTAACTTGAAATCTTATTAAACCAAACCAAAAAAATAATTGAGGCGGTAGAGATTTTTTGAGATATTTATCAAAATTATTATTATTTTTTTTTTTTTATTAGGAAGAAATTTATCTGACTTATGGGATCTGACACAGAAACCGCCTATCATAAATTTCACCTTCCCCAAAAATGACTCTTCGTATCTGGGTAAGTGATGTTCATTTGGATTTATAATTAAAACACGGCAGGTGAAATTAAGAGAAGGAATAAAAAAACCCGAATTGAAATCAATCATTGTAATTATAAATTACCAAAATAAATAAAGCAGTGCGTGGCTGTTCTCAGCACAAAATTGCTCATTCATCTCAATAAGTATATTTATTTTTTTCTCTTTTTTTTTTTTAAAACCACTTATGTTTGTCAATCATTTCAACAAGCATGCAAACTATAAAATTAATAATTAAAAGTATGTTGTCTAGAGCTAATTCATATTCATCGCATCACATCATTATTTTCTTCCCTATTTTCGTTTGTAGCTTTGACGTTTGTCTAGGAAAGGAAATATATTCTGTATATATATATATACTATTGAAATTTTTTTTTTTTAATCATTTTTTGGAAAAAAAGTTTTATTCCATGTTTTCTACTTTTTGAATGTGCATATTAATTATTAATATTTTTTAATCAAGGGTGCTTTCCAGTAAGGTTATTGAATGGATGTGGCGATATTAAGTTATTATGTTTATCTCTGCATCCCATTGTAAAGTTTTAGAAAATAGAAAGCGAGGCAAAAAATAAAAAAAAACTTAGAGCATTACAACAGGTGCTTTTGCCATTGTTATATCACAACTAAAATACCTGCTTCAACACAGTTGACTTACCTTATAAAGACCTTAATTCTCTATTTATGCTATACAGACAGCCTTCAATGTACACCAAAATAACTAATAGAATAAAAGAATTGTGAAGGCTTATCCAGGATCACATTTAAGATGAGCTTATATATAATAAGAATAAGTCGTTGACAGTGCTCCCACTAAGCTGTGCGCACGCACATAGCTTTTTTAGAGAGCGCACATGTCCAAAAATTGTGCGCACAACAGTTTTTCCCAAAAAAATTAAAAAAAAATAAAAAAATTTGAAACTTTATGCGGCGCGGATATTGTGCGCACAACATTTTTGCTCTGTGAAACTTTTTGCACAAGAGAAATTTTCTGCGCACGCCAACTAAGAAAAATTAGATGGAACATTGGTCGTTGATACATATCACTTGGTGCCTCCCTTTTTGCTGAAGCGCACCAAGGTTGTTGCTTCATAATAAGTATTTCTTGTGCTTCTCCCAGCCTCAAGTATTAAGCCAGTATCACAACCTCATGCTGACGAGTCCCGTTAAGGACGAGACAACTGTCCATGAGCGGTGATCTGGCTACTGCACCTCTTACTCGAGTTTTGTCTAAAGGCTGTCTTGTACAGCGGGGAATTACTTTCAAGGGATAAAGTGTATAAAGTGGATATAGAGGCAAAAGGTGATTATTGTTGACCTTATTTGCATGTGCCTACCCAGAATCCCTTGTGGTTGTGGCAGCACCATGAGATTTCTGATGGAAAAAACAAGCTATTTGGATGTAGATTACTGTATAATAATGCTTCTACTACCCCTTTGGTGGTGGAAGGGTTTTCCATCACCTTTACCCACCATAACTTTTGTTATCGGTAATAAGTAATGATGTCAGTAATGTAATGTAATGTTAAGTTCACATTCATGCGCTGTGCAAATAAATGGTACATTAACAACATCGAAAAAATGAGCAAACATTTTTAAAAAGTTCACATATATTTACAATATTTTAAGTATTGTACCAACATTGCTTTAATTTTGTTCATTGTTAAGTAAATATCTGCTATTTTGTTTTATGAACTAAACAATACACCAAGTCTCTGCAATCTGACATAATGTGTATACATATATATAGAGAGAGCATTGTATAATTTGTATATCTTATCTAGTATTGTCTATTTATTTTTCTTAACCAGACTTAGAATCAATACTCCCAAACTTGATAACTTCGGTTGAGGAAACAGAAATGATTATGGATCCTCCAAAAGAATTATGGACAATAAAGAGTAAGTAGAGTCACCTGTTGGAAGACCACTTTTCACGTGAAATATTACCAAGTCACGTTTAAATATGAATTGGCCAATTAGATTTACTTATCGTTAGACTTGGGTGCCGGTGGTGTTTGTTTTCTGGGGAAAAAAATTCTTCAGATTCATCTAAATTTCTCCGTCTCCGTGTTCGGTTCGGATGAAATTTGTCCATATTTTCGTTTTTTGTAAAATCCCATTTGTCCGTCTGGTTGCCATGGAAACAAGAAATAAACATGTAGAAGAAGTTGAATAGGGAATTTGAGACCAATGGATGGAAGAATGAGGGTGAAAATTAGCTTAAAATAAATAAAATTAGTTATAGGGTTAAGGATAATAGTGGACTGGTTAAATTATCTTAATTTTTAATAGGTGTTATTAATTAAATAAAATCAATTCTTTAAAAATCAAAACTTTAGAGAGTCTTAGACACTGTGAGAAATGGCAGGCTGAGGCTCACCAAGTCCCACACAGAAGAATCTCGCTCTGTAAAATGCTCAGATGCAGCACAGCAGTGTCACGTAAAGCAGTCACAGTGAAATGAATGGATCCCCTGCCTGCTCTGCTCTTATATAGGCTCTTTTCTTCTACTTTTTGTTTTCTTTGAAAGATGCAGCACAGCCATTGGATAAGCCCTAAGCATGATGTGACAGGAGTGAGCTGATTGGACAAACGAAGATCAGCTCAGTCAATGTCCCTCCTCTTAGTGCAGGCAAAATGGCTAAATTCTCCACCTCTTAGTGTACTGTATTTTCCGGCGTATAAGATGACTGGGCGTATAAGACGACCCCCAACTTTTGCAGTTAAAATATAGAGTTTGGGCTATACTCGCCGTATAAGACTACCCCTCTACCCAGTATACAATAACCTGCCAATCACGGCAAGCACTGTACCTTACCGGTGATTGGCTGGTTGTTGTATACAAAGCCTGCTTAGATTGGGTGGGTCAGCTCTCCCTAACATACGTACACACCAGCTTACAAACACACATATACACATACACTGCGTATGCCCTTAACATACGCCTGTCCATACATACACATTTATACACTGCGCCCACCACACACCCCTGCCTTTACACACACTGCCACTCTGTGTGTTTCCCCCGGAGATATGCTGCCACTCTGTGTCCGCCCCCAGATATGCTGCCACTCTGTGTGTGTGTCCCCCGAGATATGCTGCCACTCTGCCCCCCCCGAGATATGCTGCCACTCTGTGTCCTCCCCCCGAGATATGCTGCCACTCTGTGTCCCCCCCGAGATGTGCCCCCCTCCTCTAGACTTACCAGTGCAGAGTCCCGGGTGTCTTGCGGGGCCGGCAGGGGACATCTATTCTACGCAGAACTGCACTGGTAAGGAGGATTGTTACCGCGCTTACCGCGCAGACGTTCACCGGCGAGCGTAGACAACCTCCGCTGCCGGCACGTCTGCACGATGTGCTTTAACAATCTCCCTTGCCGGGACTTCCCCCGTGGGAATTCCCGGCAAGGGAGATTGTTAAAGCACACCGAGCAGACGTGCCGGCAGCGTGATGGCTGTCTGAGCGTATCGCAGAGTAGGATGCAGGTCCCCTGCACCGCTGCGGGGGATCTGTATCCTAACCCTGCCAGACCTCGAGCTCGAGCAGTAATGGGATTAACAATACAATAGGTGGGGGAGAGACTGATTTATACAACATTAAACAAAGAATGGTGGTCACTCCCTGGTGGCAGATCCTGGCTGTCTGCTGGAGATAATCCCCTCAGCCAGTGATGAGATGATACTGCTGGGGGTAGCCACAGAAGTCTCTACAAACCCAGGGCCCATAGTCAATAGGGAGGAGGCTGGCAGTCAGGCTTCTCCAGTGGTACCAGTGATGGAGGCTTCCGTCACAATCACCTACACTTTTAAAGTTGCTCATCATACCGCAAGCTTGCCTTAAGCAAGGGTTCTCTGAATTCACTAATAATTCAGTAATAAAAAAAGGATGAAGATACATTTATGGAAATATTAGATGCAGAACAATAACACTAAACTTGAGTTGACAATTAATGTCCAAGAAAAGATAAATTCTCTTTAGAAATACATGTGTCTATTTAACTATCTTAATAAATTATTTTATAAGAAATAAAACGTGAAATTGAAAATAAATATATAGAAAGTCAAACTTGTTCCTGCAAGGTTTTTTCTTATCCCTCTTTTGTATTGTTTAACACCAGCATTGTTTTGATTTAGCTGCTACAATGAAACGCTTAGAAGATACGAGCAATGAACACAAAATGCCTCCTACAATAAAGTCTACGTGGAGCTCTGCTCCTTCTTCAAGGAATCATGACATTTCTACTTCTTCAAGTCCACAAGACATGTCCACAAAAGGACTAGGGATTTTAGGATCTAGCTTAACACCTGTGACTCGAGGACTCCCGTCTAAGGGGCAAAGTATTAGTTTCACCAAGTTATCTCCATTGCCATTCGGCGCTGCTTCAAAAGGTAATGACTTCATTCCTACCAGAACACCCCTGTTAGTGGAAAGCATTGTACCCAAAGGACAACACCAGCCTTCAGAAAAAATATCTTTGTTTCCTCAAAATGCTTTTAAGGAACATAGTATTTCCTTTTCCAGCCATAAAACGCAAGAAGGTACCCATCTAAAACTACAAGAGCGGACAACAATAGCTGCTTTAGAAATGTTGGAAAGACCTTACTCGGTTATTCCATTATGGACCAGAACTGATCACAAAACTGTTGGCAAACCTAATGGAATTTCTTCTTCTCAACAACCAACCAGAAGCCAACCAGCTATCTCACGGACACAAACAGACCGCTCATTCTCACGGATTTCTTCACCAAGTGAAGAGCATATTCCTCCTGGAGGTTCTGAGGCATTACGGGCATCCGTTTTCACAGTGGCTAAAACAACTGCTCCATTAAACCAGATTTCTTCCACTAAATTGCCAGTAATGCAAGACAGTGTTGCCTTTGATAGACAAGACCTGCCTACAAAGAGGGATCCAATATCACAACAAACACGTGGGAAGATGGAGGAAATACCCTCCTCAATAATACATACCTTTTTAAGTAAGTTGTAAAGTCTGTTGTTATAATAATGGGGGGCTGTATGATGGGAAAGTCAGAGTAGAAGAACTTTAACCAATAAGACTCATGAACACATTGGTCCACCAAATTCATTTTCAGTGCATTGTACAGTAACATTTTGTTATCTCCTGTTGCAAGAGGTCATTAAGAACCTTGGTTGAGCCAACATATTCTGCATGACGCCAAATAGGAAGTAGGACTGTGATGAACTTGTGACAACAACAAAAAATTGACATTATGGGAAATAAGATGGTCAATGATATGTTACATATGATGGTTATTGAAGATGAGATTAGTTGGGTTAACCATGGACCAGGAGAGACTCTCAAACTCCTAAGTAGAGGGGAAATAGGATGGGGTTTTTACTGGTGGATCTATAGAGTATTAAAAGAAATTATTTTTTTTAAATGATTTTGTAATTATATATACATTAAGAATTTCATAATTATGCTGGGACTTTTTATGTGATTTTCAATGTAATTTGAGTGGAAATACTTTAGCATTTGTATTAGTAGATTTTTTATAAAACAGACCAGCTTTTATTGACACAGCTGGCAGACTGTATTAATTCAAGTATGCACATTATATATTGTTTTATTTCATGAACAGGTTCAACAGGGACTGTACCTCGAGTAAAGCCATTATCGATTGATGGACACAAAATGGCGGTCTACACCTACACGCAGTCAAGTGAGTTAACGGGAAACTACTCAAAAAATCTACTCATTTAAAAATATCCATCAGTAGTACTTTGTAATACTTTGATTACATAATGTTTTCTATATATGAATACTGATTTTTTTTAAGTATTGTTATTATCTTTTATTTATATATAGCTCCAGCAATTTATGCAGTGCTTATTACAATACATATATTCAAAGGGTCTGACAAAACTAGAATAGACCGACTAAGACAACCCAATACCTTGGGTAGAGTCTCTAATCATGAGTTTACAAATCCTTACTCCCAGATCTCATGAATATCCCATTATCTGGAATTTTTTTAAAAGTGGTTAAAATCCAGCAAATAATTTGTAGGACGGTATATTTGTGGGTATCATGTTTGTGCTGGTTTACTAACTACCTGTAGTGGTGTTGTACTTTTTACTAGTACCTAATGGGGTATGTCCTGGGTTACTCTGTTGAGTACAAACAACTCAAACAACTAGTCCCCAATGATAAGTAATGGCACCATTTACCTACAACATGATACACCAGTTGCATCAACCCAGACTTGAGAACCCATCATGTGACAGACAATAAATAAACTACAAACAGGATAAACTGATGAATTACTGTAAAAAAATTCTGCAGTTAGAATTTAAGCTTTACTAACACATGGACATGAAGATCCTCAAGGAAGGATTTGCCCCATAGCATTAAGGACAACTCTAACTAAAACTGAGTGTAAATTCTTTGAAAGTGAACCCAGTACTGCTCAAACCACATGTATGACAGACGAAGTCCCATCCCAGTTCCAGTTACATGTGAAACACAGACGTTGGATCTAGAGAACGTGTTCCATTTGCGCCGTTAATGGAGATGCATTGTCGTCTAATAGCAGCCTAGGGTTTTTTGGGAGAAAGTATACCCCTACAAGGCTTATAAGTCTATTTTTGGGTATGCTTGTACATTATGTGTGTTTATGTCTATTTTACAAAGACACAATAATCTCTGTGAATTGGCTATCTGTCCATCTTGTTTCTTACCTTTGGCCACCTAGGCTGCCTCCCACTCTTTTAGTCTTTCCTCTTGTCTCTTGTTACTCATCCATCTCACTTTATATTCCACCAGGGGCCATCCTAGTGTACTGGTACTATGTTTCTGGCATCCTTGCTAATATGGGAAAATATCTCATAGGTAACTGCCTAGTTCACATATATAGTAGGACCGGCCCTGATTCCAGTTCCCTAATAATCACCCTATTAATCTTCTGCCTGCTTTGTTTCCTGTAGCGCAACATATAGGAAAACGCTATATGGTCTATATAACGCCATCATATTCTGCAGCGATGCACAATGGGGAAACAGGATAAAACCATAACTGCCAACTTTCCTAGCAGGAAGCGGGAAGGAGGTACCACTGCTGTCAGTGGGCGGTCCTGGTGATGTGGTTGGACGGTCCTGCTGATGTTATCTCCCCAGAGATCTCCCTTGTAACTACCCAGTTGCATAGTGGCGCACCAGGGGGCCTGATCGCCTAAAAGGAGCAATCTGCCTCTGGTTTTGCAGCAGAAGGGCTAGTGCTCTCCTAGGCCAAAATGTATGGCTGGACATAGCAAGTAGTATATCACACAACAATAAGAACTTAAGGACACAAAAGGTTGGTAGGGCCGTGCTGAGACAAAACTACTTAATATCCCTTATTTTCCTGGTTTGGTTACCTATAACGAAAATCACCTATGAGCATATGCAATCATGTGCAGTACTTATATCAAGTTTATTCATTTATACTGTATGTATATTATATATATACACTACCATTCAAAAGTTTGGAGTCACTGAGCTGTTTTCATGGAAAACTAGGACATTTCTGCCTGTAAACATAATTGTGAAAGGGTTTTCTTTTTTTTCTTTTTTTTTCTTTTGTTTAACGATAAACCTTCCTCAAGTGTCCATATTTATTGAAATTCAGTACAAAAATAACATATTGGCCACGTTACAATAAAGAAAGTTGTCTAAACTTCGGGGCACGGCCACTTTTTCATCCTGTGCAAATCTCTGGTTTAGTCTCTAAAGCTGCAAGATTCCTTTAGATCAAGAGCATCACAGATCTAGAGTCTGCTCCTCCACTGTGCGCTTTTCTTGTTCCACATATTTTTCTTGGAATGCCAGAGTCGATGTGAAGTGAAAGTCAGCTCCCACTGCAACAGACATGAGGTTCCCGAGAGATCTTTGATCCTCCCCAAAGCAAAACCCACTGCAGCTAGGACTTTCCGCACGCTCTGCTCATCCTTGATGCTGAGTGGTATGAAAGTCACTAGCCCATAATCCTCAATTACCTCAGCCAGCTTCTCATGAAGTCGCCGGTGCCGTTTGAAGAAAGGGTCTGCGGTCAGGTGATCGACCAGGTAGGAAAGGTCCATAACCTCAGTGTAGTAGTCCATATTAAATGCCAATCGACCATATTGCTCAATAAGGTCCATCTTGGACAGGATGTTGATGTGTGGTAGCTCGATATGGAGCATGGTGCCTAGTGAAGTACACAGCACAGAGATGTACTTAGCCGGGTCTGTGCAATAATGGGAGTCCACAAGATGTACGGCACACAGCCGAAGCCCTCATTCCCCAAGGTAGCGTAGTATCTGTGGTAGAGCCGGGTGATGTGTGTACAGCTCCACCTGCCCTGGGCAATCAAACAAGAAGTACGTCCCCCGCAGGCTTTCCAGCTTGGCTCGCAGCCAATCTAAATTACTCTGTAGGTACTCCATGCAGTAGAGCAGGGCCCCATTGGGCCCCAGACGCAGTTCTGACATCACCTCCCCGAGTCCCAGCAGCTCACGCAGACTGACAGCTGCCCCGGGTTCCTCCTCTCCAGCTGGGTCCAGATTGATAATGGAGGCCTGCCGCCCCATACTAGTAAGCAGAGCGTGCATGGCCCGTACATATGTCGTTTTCAAGCAAACCAAGCAACGAGCGGCGCTCATCCATTTGCGCCTCCATGCTGCGGAGGAACGAGGGGGAACTCGTGAAAGGGTTTTCTAATCATCCATTAGCCATTTAAACCTAAACTTGGATTAGCGAACACAACGTGCCATTGGAACTCTGCCTGCTTTAACCTCCATCCCCTTTCTGTCCCGTGACACCAGGAGCAAAAGCTGTCACATATACAGTGTATGTATAAATAAAACGACATTTTACATCCGCTCAGCAGCGCTGATTATCTATACTTACACCGGATGAATTTCTATAAGCTGTGAGAGTACTCCAAACCATTATTTCTTTTCTAAATAATCTGCCATTATTTTCTTTTGCGTCGCTACAATTTACACTTCTTTTCTCGAACACACCATCATTTTCATATCAGGCAAACAATTCCATCTCAGAAATGTTATTTCTGATATTTTCGTGCCGCGTGTTTGAATAATGTTCTGATTTTTTTTTTGCGATTTCACAAAATGTTTGACACACGAGAAAATCTGGCCTTTTCAAGTCATTTTCTGATTACTTTGACCTGCCCCGCGCCGGATATTGGCATAGACCTTTTGGGTTCTTCTTTTAAAGATGCCCGCAAATCATCTCGTTTTTCTGACAAATGTTGTTCTATGCATTTATATTTCGACCTTTTAAAAATATTCCTGGAGGAAAGGTACTCTAAATATTGCTTGCGCCGTTCCAAGTTTGCACTCAAGGCGAATGAATGATATTGCTATTGTCTGGAGCGATCTACTAAGTACCCATTTTTGTCTGGTCCATTCAACAAAGACAATATTTATTCTTTGTATTCAGAGCCGAAAATAGACAAAGCATTGTTTGTCTGGCTGAAAGTAGACATTCACCATACATTGTGACTTGATATTAACTTGTCAGAATTCAACATTTAAGTTACTTTTCAACAAGCTGTAATTAAACCCAGTGAGAGCTGTATGACCTTCCATATCGTATAACATAGGATTATCGGAAACATGAAGGGTTTTATGTGGATAGAAGGAAAGGGAGGGAAAAAAAAGGAAAATGCATTCCTTCTTAGGTTTTTTGGCTTGTAGGTAACCGCTGTTATTATGTTTATAATGTTTTTCATTTTCTAGTTCCTGCTTTCTGCATTTAGTAATTTTTTTATTTTAATAATTCTAGATAATGGTAAATATAGTTCTATATGCAATATATGTAAATATAAGAACATTTGTCTCCCCAATAATATACTCATTTATCTCGAAAATATGATTATGTGTGTGAAAGTGATAGACACCTTGTTAGGTGCGTTCTTAGGTGCCTAAATCCATTCTGGATTTATGTTCCCAAAGAAGTAGACATCTTCTACTTTTTCTATTTGGGGGATAAAATATTGACACTTAAATAAATATAAAATGCACAAACTATGTACCAATGTACCAAAAGTTAAAGGAAGCAGGAATAATATAAATCTAATTTAAGTCTGGTGTACAACAGGTATATTTTACACTTGCGTACCTTCCAAATATCCTATTTTCCACGGCACTGTCTTATCGTCCCACGGAGCTGCCCCACTGTCCCGCTTTGTGCCATTGGAGATGAAGGCCGAGCTAGTGAGATCCTCTGATCTCCCCTGATGACCCAAGGAGCTGGGTACAGCAAGGAGGGTAAGATAGGCAGACCCTCCACCATGGTGTCCTAGTTTGGAGACCTGACATGGTGGGGGGCACGTTGGAGGTATCTTCATAGAGGTATATACACTCAACTAAAGAGTTGGTCCAAAAATACAGATCACTTTAATTTCAGGGTGCTTCAAATTGCTAGGGGAGTCAGCTTCCATGGGTTATATCTGAAAGTAGTAGCCAAAGTATGGGTACCATGAGCTAGGGTTCCTAGAAATATGCAAGATCAATATATTTATAGTTCTATAAAACAAGGGGTTAGCTGCCATCTCACCGTATTCTATTCAGTAAAAGTCTTAAAAACGCCAGGAAAACTCAAACGTCCAAATTTACCTGAGGTTCTGAGGTTGAGGTGTGTTCTGCATGCACACTAAGTCATTTTTGAAGGCAACATTGTCTTAGTCATTTTACTCAACAGGTGTATTAGTTGTATTTCTAGTTGACTAGGAGAAGGAGAACAGAAAAGTAGAAATTATGTCAGCTGTACCTATCTGTACACATAATAAGTGAAGTGCGTGATTATCACTTATTTAGCAGTTGAAGGGGCAGATTCTCAGGGTCACACAGTCTGGAGCCCTTCCTATTCTACACCGCCGTGATCATATCGAAGACTCCCAGATGGTGCTTTTACAAGCAGTATATTATGCTAGAATGCAGGGAGACTTTAGAAAAATGGACGGGAGACTTTGTCTCCCCATGAACCCCCCCAACAGCATAGTCATCCACGACAAATAGCCCCCTACAACTGTAATAGTTGATGGGCAGCCTTCGTTGACCTTCCCTTGGCATAAGTTTTACATGAGACTTTTGCTAAAGATGAATCTCTTACATTTACCCTTAAATATTGAGGCTCCATCTGGAGCCTAAAATGGCTGCTTGCTACCATGGTAACCAGTGTTGTTCTAAAAAAGTTAAAGTGACAGCATGTTTAGCTTGCAATATGCCTTATGCCGAATTTCACACTTTTACTAAGGTGTTATTAAAATCCCGTAGAGAAAATGTTATTTGTGCCGTCTATTGTTACTCTTCTTCATTATTCAATGATAACATTAATCAGAAATATTGCTTGTGTAAAACACGAATTTTACATTTTTTTAGTTCTCTATCCAGGCATATAGTCATTGCTTACTGGGGGGGACTTGCCAAGTCATTTTATGTGATGTTAAGCCCTGTTAATTTAAGACATATGGAAAAATGACATACATAGTTACCTAGTACATAAGGTTGAAAAAAAGACCGAAGTCCATCAAGTTCAACCCTTTTACCTAACCTTCGTACTCTTGATCCAAAAGAAGGCAAAAAAAACCTAATTAAGCTACTTCGAATTCTGCCATCAGGGGGAAAAATTATTTCTTGACTCGGATTTCTCCTTGGATCAAGAAGCTCTAAAATATTAATTCTATTTATAGCCCTGTCATGCCTTTCAAAAAAAAATATCCAGACCCTTTTTACGGCATCTAATGTATTGGATAACACCACCTCCCTTGGCAGTGAATTCCTTACCTTTATTGTCCTCACTGTAAAGAATCCCTTCCTTTGTCATCTATGAAATCTCCGGTCTTCCAGTCTCAGAGGATGACCTTATTTTATTTCAGCTTGTGATTTCTAATCACATTTCCTGCTGTTTCTTTAGGCTCTTAGGGTTGTAGAACCCTGTGATACCCTCATGCCCAGAAAAGGTTCTGAGCTCCTAGAATTGAGGGACATTAGGGGTGGAGAGAAGGATTTGGGTCATAAAGAGGGGCTGGCTTTCGCAATGAGGGACAGTTGTAATATTCAAACAATTTATTTTTATTTTTTTATGCATAGTCTGGCTGGAGTTGAAATGTTTTATTAATCAATCTGAGTGCAAGATTCCTTTTTGGAATGCGGGTAGGCAATCCCGCTGACATCATTGGGAGTTTCTCTGAGGTCGGAAGGCAGTCTGCTGACGTCAATGGTGGGGGTCCCACGGAAAGCGGCCATTTTTAGAAAGGGGGTGGGCGTGCCACAAAGCTGCTCTTGTGACCCAGAATTTCTATGTGGGGCCCCAGAGAAGCAGCGCTTCACCCGGAGTTCCCAGGTATGAGACACACATTCCCTCCTGATGGCCTGCTATCCACCTACACAGTTGTATCACAGGAGGTGAATAAGCATCTTCATTAAAATCTACTAGGTATCAAGGGGTTAATCAGGTTTAATTTGGTTTGTCTAAACTTTGCATTTGCCTGAACAATATTAGAAAAGACAACATTCCAGATGGAACACGCAGAATGCCCCCTTCAGCTAGTGGCCATATAAGCTCATGCGCTGGCCAACATTGCGTTGCCCGGTTGGCATAATACTTGCTTTTAGCTCTTAGGTTTCCTTGTGTCAGTCTCAAGAAATACAGAATGTATTTATGTATATAAGTTGTCAGATATATATACTTGAACCATAATTTCATTATTACTTGTCATGGTGAAACTAAACTGAATTTTTTTCTATTTATCTTTAAATTAATAATGCTGATAGGTGATAAATTCGGCAAAGATTCTATCATGTTCGGAATACAGATTGGTTAAATATTTCGTATCAGAAATTGATTTTCACTCTGTTTTGACTTGTGCGATAGCATAAATGTTCCATTGTAATAAATTGTCCCCACTAGTTGTGAGCTGTGTTTCTTTTAGGATGTCTGCAGGCAAAAGCAGCACCAACGAGCCCATCAATTACACTTGTCTTTCAAAAAGTTAATCCGTGTGTGATGGAACTTTGTAGATTTTTTCATCAATGCCTCTGTGTTAGTCAACAACAATACTCAAGACACAAGACGCAGAGGTAAATACGCCATTGCTTTACATTAGATAGATTTCTTAGATTTGCAAGGGGACATATGTGCATTTGTGCGTAATGTTTGACATAGTTATATGGTGGTAACCAATTGGTTAAATTAATATTGTTTTTTTAGTACAGAAAACCATTGATTTTGAAAGAGCTGATACAACTGTCCATATGTTGTGTTAACATTTTCTTATGTGGCTACATACCTTCCTACCAGTTATGGGAGCTGAAGAATTGACGGAGACAGACCTCAAGCGTAGCTCCCATGTGGCCACCTCAATCATAGATCCCACATGGCCACCTCAAGATGCTCTGCGGTTGAGCTCTGTAAAGTGGCTTTTCAGGTAGAATGGGTGGTCCAGCCACCCACCCCCAACATGGACATCTAAAATGTTAGGGGTATGGTGTATCCAGTAGGCAGCCCCATTCATGTGGCTTATTGTTTGCAGACCTCAAAGTGCCAGTGCTGACACTTAACTACATTTCAGCATGTTGTAAAATGATATTTACTATATATTAATTTGTCTTTGCTTAAATTCTGTTTTGCAGTTTTAGTATTATGGACAAAAACGCCAACACAATCTCTCTACATAGTATAATCTACAACATTAAATGTCAAGTTGACCTCTTCGATATTGCTAGAGGGTCTACTTTTTTGTGGAGTTACATTTTTAGTTATGCTAAGCCATCAACTCTCTTTCCAGAATAACAAGTCCCAAAAATGGCTGACGTCCTAAAACACGTTCTGATAAAAAGCATTTCCTTTTACTATAAGACTAAGTGTTCCCTTTGTAGGTGTTCTGATTGTGTTAGAGTTAATGGGATGAAAAACATGATATGTAAAACACAATATATGTCTAACATGTGCCCCTGGCAGAGGGTCAGGATCCTACAATTTATATAAACGGTATTCTTGTTGCTGCATAACCTGATATTTATCTTTGTTAACTCCCAGAACCCCGGGAGCATAATTAACACATGTTAAGACATAATGGCACAGAAGGAGAAGAGAGGCCCTGGTCTTGCAGACTTACAATCTATTAGAGGTTTGATGGGTAGTGAGATGGAAGGAGAGAGAACACTTGGGTGAAGCAGATTTAGAGTCAGTGTTGTGGAGATCTTGAAGATGGGGAGGACAGATGTTTTTGTTCAGGATATTGGAAGGGGAGGTAACATGCTTTTCTGAATGCGTGTTTTATTTAGTGAGCATACAAGGTTATAGTATATAGCAGGGACACACCGGGAAACATGCCTGGTGGGCTGGTGGGCATTGGTGCTCATACTTACCCGATCTGCTGCTCCACCAATGGATTAGGTGCTGCAGTGTGTGGCCAGGGGCTGGATATGCCCGGCCATGTGCTACGTGAGTATAAAAACGTCTCACGTATGCATCTGACGGCTGCAACTATGTCATCAGACGGCAGCTGGCCTTAAAGTGCCAAGGCTGCCTCCTGATCACCAGTCCGGCCCTGCTGCCTTTAGGCAGAAGACTATTCATATAGCAGACAACCAGACATGGCTGCTTGCTACCATGGCAACTACTCTAGGAAAAACTAAGAGCTGTATCATGGTGCCAGCTAATTTATCCCCATAATATTTTACGAATCTCTTCTTTTTTGGTTCCACCTTGGTGTGCAACGGAACAGAGAATTCTCTTTCATTTGACTTCAAAAGGATTCACACAAATAAACTTTCAATGGCTTAAAATTCTTCACTGCTTTGTAATCATGTCCTTTTTTTTACCTCAGCTTTTCAATTTTGTTTTACCCAGTTGGGTGTTTACCTCAGGTCCCTGGTAAATACATCAGTGATTCTAGATGGTATACAACAGTGTGATCTGCTTCATAGCAAACCATTGCTAACCATTCTATATAACTATATAATTTTGTAAAATGAAACTATAACAATGATTTTATTTTGTTTAAATGTATACTATGTACCAAATCTTTAGGCACTGTACGTCTTACTATACCTGGTACCTGAGAAATGCAACTTACATCTGTGAAAAATTTAAAAGAAATTCACATACTCGCAGTGAGTATTTAAACAATGAGCATTTTCTATGCGACAATATGTTCAAAATTATTACTGATTTTTTAAAATAAAAATTGGCAAAATTAAAAAAAATAATAATTTAAAGGTATATATAGAAAAATAATCAACTCCTCTTAGTGGGTTACTAGAATAAAAGGTCAGAGACATTACATAGATATATAGGTATCTAAACATCATATTCATTTTGATATTTAAATATTTTTTTAATAAAGTATGAATTTTCAGAGAGGAGCATCTTCTAGTCACAGTTTTCATTTTACATCATGAAGCACTGAGCTGGCCCTGCATAATTCAAAATTCAGTCAATTCAGTCAGCAAGATGACGTTTAAATACTTCCCAACCGACAGTCCAGACTTCCGGACACACACCGTCCTGTTTTTGCAAGGAGTGAGGCTCAGAAAAGCTCTCCTGACCAGCATAGAAGCTGTGAAATGAAGCTTGTTTTTGTAGCACAGGCCTCAATCACTGCTCCCCCATGGCCTCCTCACAACACACTCAAGCTGCGTGTCAGGATATGACATCATATACCGTTGTTCTGCTTCAGTGCGTCACAAGGAGATATGATATGAGCTGCATGGTCCTGGCCTCATCACCCCTAACCCTGTCCTGATTCCCAATATTAACTATTAAGAAGATGCTCGCTGGGGTTGGCCCTTGGTAATGTTGGTGAGCTGAAACCACAACTTTCCTACAAATTTAGTTTTTGTGAAAATAATCCAAATTGCTTAGCAAGATAACTATAGCATCACAAATATTGTACATATATTAGTAATTTAAAGTAAACCTTTTTTTTAAAGATCCCATACAACAACCTAAATATGCATAAACATGCAGAGTTTTAATGTCATATATTTATGACATAGCAAGTCATGGCAACATCAGCTTTCCAGGGTTTCTCCCGCTAGAGCTTTCCAGGGCTTTTCCCGCTAGAGCTTTCCCTCTCCATTTCCTTATAGGAGACAGGCACGGGGCGTGGCAGCAATAAAAGGGGCAGGGCTAGTCGTGCGTTAGGGTGGGGCTAGCCTTGATAAGGGCAGTGTGTGGATGGTGCTAGGACGGGGAGCTGGTAGAACCTGGGCAGGGAGTGCCAAAAATGCCACGATGACCTGGAGGTCTGATTTTTACCCCACCCATCAGCTTTCTTACCCCCTATTTTCTTTCCTCCAGCTGCAACCCCCGTTTTGAAGACCACAGGTACACAGTATCTTTAGTACCTCCATCATGCGCTCATATGCTTGATAATTTAGGAACGAACCTGATGGTTGTGGATTGTTGCCCAATGCAAGCAACAAGTTTATCTAAATAAATGAGCTGACCCTGATTTTTCATAATCTGGGAAAAAAAATCTACATAAACTCCTAAATGTTTGTCCTGATGTAAACATAAACACACTATTAAGACATATATCTTAATAAGTGGATCAAAATAAATCAGCACTAAATCTAGTAAATAAAAAGAGTTTTTAAACACAACGCATTGCTCCAAGATTATTAAAAAATGAGATACAGGCCCATTGAAGTGACTGCTAAAATATAAAGTGAAAATAATCGTCTTCTGGCTTTTGCTAAGTTGTATTTTTTTCTCTTTTTTTCCAGCTTTAAGGCAAAAATGCCTTGTAAACATCTGCAAATCAATCTAAAATCCAGAGGATATGTCCGGATATCACTTTATATGAAAAATTTTAAACATCAGTAAATGAGTATAATGACCCTTAGTGTTTTTGAAATAATACTTAAAATTTGGCTGTAAAACCAATTTTTTTCTTTTTTTTCTTTACCGGAGGGGCTTACCTTATGCTTTGAGGTTTGTTGTATACCCCTCTGGAGTGCACAGAGTTAAAATCTAAATAATTTCTGTAATCTATCAATAAAAATCTAAATGCATTATAACTTTTTTTTATAAGTGACTATAAATTGTTAAAATTGATTTTTTTTTGTAAAATGGTAATAAAATATACATTAAACAATTTAAACAATTTTCTTTGTGAAATTCAATGCACAAGTTAACCGTACACTTATGGGCCTGTCTGCAGAGTGATAGATCACTGAGTGGAACATACACAGATTTACAGCATGAGAAGAGTTAATTCACTAAAGTTTGGAGGTGAGCTTATAAAAGGCTGTGAGCTTCATGGTTAAATAAATGGAAGTTCATTCCAGCTGAAGCCCTCTTACATTGAGAACATTGCCAACGTCGTAACACCACAAGAGTTACGTTGTGATATGTGATATGCATACGCCACATTCTAATTACACAAAAAAAAATTATATATTCATTAAACATAGATATTAAATATATAAATATAAATTAATATATATATATATATATATATACAGTGAAAGGGCTGTACCCTCGAAAGCCAATAACATGCCACTATCTTGTGGCATCGACCTGATTCCGTACACATGGTGGAGGCTGATTTTTTACTGAATTTTACCGGAACTGAGTGTCCCCTTGACCGTTGATCTCCAAACTGGAGACTCTCGTACCCTAAAACACTTAATCTGCAGAAGACTCCGCTGTCTCTTCCAATGAATCTTTATGTTTTTTAGGTAATGTTTAGAAGCCGGATATATTTTCTGTGATTATTATTATCTTTTATTTATATAGCGCCAACAATTGACACAGCGCTTCTTGCAATCCATATATTCAAGGAGTTTGACAAAACTAGAAATGACGGACTAAGACAAACCGATACATTAGGAGGAGAGAGCCCGGCTCGCAAGCTTACAATCTTGAGTTATATACATGGGTTTACTACGGTTTCATGGCTAACCAACAATCCATGCATCCGTTAACGCGATTAATGTTAAGATTCTAGAACAGATGAACCTATGGCAAGTTTGGCCAATAACTAGTGGTAGAACCCCGGCATTGCCCGTATCCTCTTTTTGCATTTAAATGGTTGATTTATGGAAAATTACTCTAGATCTGATTAAGATGATTAGCCATCACCAGAGCCCAATAATTATGTTATGTGTGGGTTAGAGTTAACATTTTTAATTTTCCCACTGACCTCCCACTCTTCCATTTGCATTCCCTGAAAAATGATGCAATATTTTTTTAATCATGACAGAATAATTTTGGAGGATTTAGGCTCTCAGAGCACTACTAGGAATAATGTTCCAACTTCAGCAGAACAAGCAGCACGTCAACTTTTGTAGAAGCTGGCAGGTCATTGCTACGGCGTTCTTCAAAACTGTGTTATATATCTGTCTTTTAGGGGATGCAGCTAAATCAAGGCTGCGTAACCCCAAATTCCTGTGTAAATATTTTCCTTATATTAGCTTTCCAGTTTAATAGATCAGTAATTCCAGTACATTACATAATAAGTCTTTGAGGTCACAAAAAGGTAGTAAATAATGTAAATAAAGGTATATATACGTCTGGCACGTGTAAGGTTAAGCCTCGCATTGTTCTTTTTAAAAAAAAATAAAAAATATTCAACAGGAATAAAAAAAAAAGTAATGTTTCTTGTTTCTTTCATGGTGGGATGACCGCGGTTTCAAAGACCAAGGGAATTTCACATATCTGTCATCATTAGATGTTCCCGCACCATCTCATTAACCTGCCGGTGTATTAATGTAACATTCGCATGGAACGCTGGTGCTAAGCTTGGAACAATAAAGCGATTGTTGTTTAATTAGTAGCTAAGCACTCAGAGACACAGCGGCCCAATGATTTCTCTACACAAAAGGGACCTTTAATACGACCGCTTTAGATATATTATTAAGGGCATATTGACCTTCGGGTATTCTGCGAAGGCTTTATTTCATAAACTCAGGTTAAGACAGAAGATCACATGGTCAAGAGGCACACCACATCACACAAGTTGATATAAATCACTTCTTTTCCTTCTTTTTTAAAGACATTTGTTGAGTATCTTTTCTGCTTTCGAACAATATTTTTTTTCAGGTAAGACATTTTCTTTTTTTTTTTTGTTCCTAAAAAAAATCCTATACCAGGAAACTTTAAACATACAAATGCATAGAAGCACGTTTAACTATTTATGTGTATAAATACTTAAAAATGTGTATATGGCAGTTTATGTAAGTTATATTTATCTAATAAGGGACAACCGGCTACTAGATACACTTTGATCAAAGAAAAAAAAAAATTCTTTTTTTATATTTTTTATATCTTATTTTTTTTAAATGTAATTCTGGAATAATGAGATGTTTATTGGCACTTTTGAAATACCGGTATATTTTATTCAAATAAAAATTATATAGAGGGAGTTAAAATGATATATGTATTTTTGTTAACGCTAAACAATATTATTTATCATTTTATTTATTAGGCAGACATTACTGCTCGTTGTTTAATTAAACAATGATTATTATACAACTGATGACTTTGTTGATGATTTTGCAGACTGGTAAGTTAATATATTTCTTATACTATTCTGTGTATTTTTGCGATGAAATTGGTTTTTGTAGGGTGATTATAGAAATTATTTTGGAATCTTGTACACATCGGGTTAAAATAGACGAAGCCCCATTGCTAGCGATTTTATATAATTTAGACACTTTTTTTTATTGCAAAAGGATGGTTTATCCTTCATAAAGGGTATTTTTTCTCGAGGACTGAGTAAAGTTTAAAAAAACAGGCAGACAGGGTCTTATCTGCCGCCAAGTCCTTCTGTGTTTGCCGGCAGAGTATTTGAGGCTATTTCTGAAATGTTGAATTAGAAATTATTGTCGCGAGAAGCTGTAATAATTCGATGCTTGGGAAGGATTGTAACTGTTTGACAAATTCTGTGATTTTTTAGAAGCTTAGGCGAAGAGAAGCTGTTGAAAAGGCAGGAATTTGGAATTGTTGCTTTTTTCCACCGTTTTTTTGTCCTGTAATAAAAGCCGTTTTTTTTTTGCGACTGTATTAGTCTTGTGCAATAATATACCCCATTCTATCCGAGCTGGCCCTCACGGGGGCCATTGTGTTTTATAAATAGGAGCCTCCTTTTTACACAGCACAAAAATAAAAAAGGTTTAGAAAGCTGAATGCCATGTAAGAAGCATCGTTTAGACGTGTTTTCTTTTGGATATGATAACAACCCATTGTAGGAGCTACTTTTTGATCCATTTATCTCCCAGATGGAGTACCCATGTAATAAAAGTACAATTTAGCTCGGAGGATCTATTGAATTTTTTTTCTTTCTTTATACTGAATTTGGTGTGAAAAAAAAATATTTAGGGGGTATGTTTTCGGGCTTAGAATTTAGAAGGATACTGCAAAAAAATACATCAAAGAGTTGTTTGGGGTGTTTGTTGTGGCTTTAATGTACACAGCTAACTACGACTGTTGACTGTCCTATATTATTTATTAGATATTATTATAAATAATCAATGGTATAAATGACCAAATCAACCATGACATATACACATATATCTTACATACTATTGCCCTACACATGTAAAGTGCTGCCCCCTGCAGTATGTAAGACGCATAACTAATTAACTGATTCCCACATATCGCAATATTTAACCCCTTAATGACAAAGCCCGTATATGTACGGGCTAAAAATGCATTGTTTTCAATGTGTTTAGGGACCGCCCATTGTCCTTAAGGGGTTAAAAAAAATTTTTTAGATTGCTTATTTAATACACTCTAAAATCTCTCTCTATATATATTTGTTAGTATGTTCTACATATGCATTTAGAAATAAAAATAATCATACTGAATTTGGTGCCTCGTTAGTTTAAAAACATGCAGTGCTGGATAGATAAAACATGCCATTATTGAGATAAATGGGGTTTAATTTTAATATAGAAATGTATGAAACAAATATTACAATATTGTTATATATTATTACAAATATTACAATATTAAAGCCATTGAGACATTGGGCCATGAGAAGTTCTCGGAAATGCGAAAGCTTGATCGCCATTCACTAAGGTTTATTGTTTGTCCAACTAATCCCAAATCAATTGGCTCATCTAGAAAGTGGATTAGAGAAGAATGTTTTTGTGTTCGGTTCAATACGACATCAGCTCCAGAGCCGAGACCCAAAGTTACTATGAACCCAGAACATGGTGACTCAGTACTAAGGTGGCCAGGTCAACAAATGTTGCATTTTTTTTATTTTTTTTTTAAAGGTTTTTCATAATCTGATGCAAGTTTTTTTGTTATGTTTGTGAATTGGCTGCTGGTAAGCATAGGTGTCCACAGAAAAATTTGGGGAAGGAAACAAAATGTTGGTTCTGTTCACGGCATTGGGAAAGGCGGAACCAGATGGCATTTTTAGGGAATTTCCAGATGCCCCCTCCATGCTGCTATCTTAACGTTGGTTTTGCAAAAACCTTCAATATAAACAATCAAAAAGACCATCGAAAAAACAGAAAAACATTGATTGTTGTGTTCTATACATATTTGTAAAAAAAATTGAAAATTGCAAAGAAACAAGAGAAACCGATACCCGTGGCAGGTTATTATTATAGTTCATATTAATATAGTTTATTTGCTGACAATGAATTTTGGAGTTAACCCCTTAAGGACAACGGGTTGTCCATAAACCCATTAGTGACAATGCATTGTGAGCCTGTGCATGTCGTGAAGGGGTTAAAGAGTATTAAGGAACAAAGACAAACGAGTAAACAGGTCTTGAAATAACGTATCAGATTTGGAGCATATGGGGGACAAATGACACATGAAGGTCAGTAAAGTAAGAAATCGATGTTCTACACATAGGCAGTAATTTTTGTCATCAATGAATGATGAGGTTGGGCTAGCTGGGTCTTCTAGATATCTCTGACGGGGTGAATTGCGATGGAGTTTATAGAAATCAGGATGGAGAGATGTATTCAGTATTGGAAAAAAAAAATTACAACCAGATTCCATATATTAAACAATAAATAATGAGACGTACGTTCAAAAATATAGGATGAAATCTTATAAATTTGGCAAAAATACAACAGATTTGGCATATGTGACGTTGGGAGTTCCGCTGGGGCATATCATAAATGTGTTTAAAATAAATGTGTAAGAAAGAGTCAGATGTTATAAAATAGTCAGAGGGGCTGCTGGTGGAATTGACTAAATAAATAAAAAACCCAGAAGACATTGAAATTGGGAGTTGATTATTGATGGCTGTTATTGGTCAGGATATGAAATGTTCATAAAGTGTGCATGCAAGCTTAAAATATATTATTAATTATAAATATTTTCATTTTTTGAACTTTTGTTTATGCTGCGGCTTCCCAAAGATGAACTGTTTTTTTTTTTATTTCCATAAAATTATTGCCCTTTTCAACATCATACCCGACGATTAAAATAATAATAGTGTATTTTGAGACAGATTTCCCTATTATATGTTGTCATTTAAGTGCTAGTACTATGTATAGTATCTGGCTGTTCATATTACAAATCATCACAAAATCTGAACGAGAGTTAAAAAAAAAAGTAAAAAAAAATACTAATTCCAGCCTGAGACATTAATCTTTTATAGTATCTTGTAATATAAAATGACTATTCGTACCAATTTCCATGCTTTTTAATAATTATTCTAGAAAAAAAAGAAAAATAAGCAATGTGAGAATACTATTTAGAGTTTAGATTCTACAATTAGAATCCAGAACTCTTCAAGTTTAAGAAATTTCTGCGGGTTTTCCAATAATATGTCGGCTTGGTAAAACATAGAAAAATACCGAAATAAATTAATAAAATATAACATTATTATCAAAGAAGGTCCAGACAATTTAGGCACGCACATTCATTTTTTTCCCCTTTTTTGTTCTTGAAGCCTCTGAGAATTTGTTCTTTTCCAAGAAAGGAGTAGATTTAGGCTTCTGAAGTTCCTTGCTGCATCTTTCATGTTTGTCTGGGTTATAGGAAAATAAATATTTCACAATTTCTTGTTTCTGTCCTATTCTGTATTCCTTTTGACTTTTTGAGCACAGGCCCTTTTGAGCAAAATACCGTATTTATTTTCATTTGAGGATTAAAACTAGAATGGGTTAACTATTTTGTATATATAAAGTAAAAAAGGTATGTAAGTTCCGGCGGCAACTGGGCCCTCCATTCCTCTTATCTGTATGTCAATTGCTTGTCATTTTGTACTTGACGTTATCTGTAAAATGTTTACCTTGTACAGCGCTGCGGAATCTGTCGGCGCTTTATAAATAAAGTATAATAATAATAATAATAAAAATAATATATTTATTCCACCTTCCAGTAAAAAAAAAAAATGTTTTCATTTGTTTTTTGGTTAACATATTACTCATCAGGATAAAATGTGGCTTTAGCGGGGGCCGTAGCTCAAAAAAGACCCATATTAATCACCAGATTAATGGAGGAGCACGTGGAGCAATTGCTCCAGGGCCCTGATATTCTGACGGTTCATTCCTCTCATATGTCCCACAAAGCATCGACCTGATTGGTTCTCACGATGTGCATCAGTCATTATCCCTCACTAACACTGCATGCTGAGAAGTGATGTCATTTCTGGACGTGCAGCCTAGCGAGGGAGCTACAGGCCACAAAGAACATCACTCTCATCACTCCTTTATCACTCCCATCACTCCTTTATCACTCCCATCACTCCTGTGTTCCTATGGCACGTTATGTTCGCCAATCCAGGTTTAAGTTTAAAAGGCTAATTGATGGTTAGAAAACCCTTTTACAATTATGTTACAGATAGAAATGTGCTTGTTTTCCATGGAAACAGCTAAGTGACCCCCAAACTTTTGAACAGTACTGTGTGTGTATATGTATATATGTGTGTATAGGTGTGCATTTGTATGTATATGTAGGTGAGGGGGGGCAGAACAGAAGTTAGAGAGAAGATGAAAATTGTAGAAGGCAGACAAGTAAGATAAAAGAAAAAATGCGAAAAAAATAGGAAAAAAATGTGAGGTACATAAAAGAGAGAAAGAAAGAACACAACAAAAAAGGGAAAAAACGAAGAGAAAAAAGGGAGAAAGAGCTTGCTAATGGACCGGAAATCCAGAGATGCCCTTTCTGTGTTGTGAAGGGGAGAATAACCTACTATATTGTATGAAAAACACTGTGCCGGTTTGCTGAACGGTGTTTTCTTGTGTCAGGGAATGTCTCTTGGATGATTGGTTGTTTTTAACTGATTAATCAGGCTTTGGAGTTTTACCAATTTTGAACATTGATTTTGTAATCTCGAGTAGGTGTAAGTTTTACACGCCACCGGGCTCGTTAATGAGTGAACATGAGCGTGTGTGAGTGCATGTGTATGCGCAGATAAAAAATGGTTCCTGGCAGACAAACAATGAGGCGGCTGCCACGGGGTAAATGCATAAGCACCAGGCATGATTGATCCCTTTGTTACTGGAATTTGTACTCATTTTGCAAGAAGGTGATCCAAGAATGGCCATAATTGAATGCGAGAAGAGAATAACCATTATTGTTTGGGACTGTTACCAAATATATATATATTTGTTTTACTCTTTTCTTGGGAATAGCGTTTTGTGATTGCTTGGATAACACAGAAAATGTCAGAAAAGAGTCAAAACACCTTAACAGCTCAAGTATTAGATTTTATGTCTGTCTGAAAGAATGGAGTCAAGTGGTTTGCGTTATATGGAGCATTTCAGCTTTTTGAACATTCTATGCGTTGGCGCGGCAGCTGTTATGTTATTTAGATCTCTGGTCAAAAACCTCAATGGGGCAACGAGCTGCTGCCCCTGCGAGTTGAGACTTCTGGTCTCCATGACTCTGCGCCATTCTTGTTCTATCCATTTCTGGAAGTGGTCGTAACATCAGGCGCCAAGATCCAGAGCTACGGCTATGAGGCAAACATTCTAAGTGCCTAGAAAAAGAGAGACCTAGAAATTTGGGGTTTAGAGAGGGTCTGTCCCTCTTACACAGGGTCACTTGGAAGGTCAATTTAAATAATGTACTCCCAAAGGAGAAATTAGACTTATGCACCTATAACAGAGTACAACGCTGTCTGGGAAGCTCAAAACTAAAAGAAACATAGAATTTATTTTAATTATATGGTTCAACAATGGTTTTTTTGGCAGGAAATTTGTTTGTACCACTGGAAGCCCATCATGTAAGAATATTATAAAAAAACAAAGGACTTTGTACATGGTCCATGGACAGGAGCTTAGAAGACAATGCTCAAATATAGCTGGAGTATAGTCTCCATCCTGAACGTGCCTACTGTGGGTTTAATCTTCTGAGTATAATATGGAATCCTCTGTATTTTTGGAACAATGCATTATATACACAAATAGCCAAAGGGAAATGAGATTTTCTGATTGTTTTTTGAATTTGAGGGTTTTTTGTTTGTTTCATATGTTGTTCCTCATGGAATTTTGACATCTAGACTTTCAAACAGAGCGATAAAGTGTTATCTTGACCTTTTGTGCCACTATACAGTGTTTCTTGAAAAAACATTTATTCTTGAGGTCTGGGAAGAATTCAAAAAATAATTAAAAACTCAACACAAGAATCTAAACAGGCACCAAATGTAAAACGACCCTCACCATGTCTTACATTATTAATTAAGTCAATTACAACAGGGGACGTCAAAAGAAGATGTCATTGAGAAAAATGTAGTCTGAAATATTTTTTTGTCTGTCGTCGCTTATAAACCACTGATTTTCATTATTAATATCTATTAATTACTTTTTTATTATTAATAAACGTACTTTAGCTTTGTGCATGCGAAAAGACTGACTTTGGTGTAGAAAGCTTGCAGATTTCTCCGCTGATGGTCCAATGTCAAGGGAGAAGGTAGCAAGACCAGAATGCGGTATATTTTGCATGAAAAAGAAGCGAATGCCGTGCCTTTGGGGGTAACCAGCGTAAACCAGAAGCTGTATTTTTATATTTGGATACTAAGTATCTCTAAACCTTGTCTAAGTCTAGTGTTAAAATCTTATATATATCTCAGAGGATCAATAAGACAGACTTGGCAGGACAAGGTAAACATGTAAATGCGGGCATATACAGTCACCGCGGAGCTTTAGCTGGCGTAGAGGAGTCTTTCCTACTCCGAACAAACTTTAAGACATATCCTTATGGAGTATATGAATCAGATACAGCCCCGATGTCGAGCAGCAGCGGTGTCTCCAACTTGTTGTGTCCACTTGAGGTGTTGGGAATGGCGTCTAGCATGACAAAACCATTCGGTTCTTTGTGATATGCTGGTTCCTGGGCTTCTTTTTGACTAAATACATTCTAACATGTGGGATACATAAATGATGTATGTCATATTGTTTTGGAATCAAAGGAATGTGTCTTCTTAGCAGATAGAATTTGGATTTCTCAGGCTGATCTTTACATTTGTTTCTGCTACGGATCGCGGCTTCTCTATATGCCGGCTTTTGAGGAGACGCTGTTTCCGTCTGAGTTACATCAAGGCTGTTCTGACCTTTACACCCCATGCGGATATACTTGAAACAGCGCTGCTGCTGGACATCGGGGCTGTATCTGATTCATACACGCCACATGGATACTCTTTCAACAAGTTTGTTCTGAGTAGGAGAGACTCCTCTACGCAATAGATAAAGTTGCATAGTATACCTGTAGTTATGTGTGAAACTAAAAAAATTTTTTTTTTATAAAAAAAAAATTTTTCAACCAAATTCGAGGAGATATTTTGATCTACAAGAAGATACCAAATCACAGAAAAAAAGTTTACTTTAGGGAAAAGGGAAGCATCAGCTGATGAATGGGATCCATTACAGAGAGGGCTGTGAAGTTGTGGATTCCACTACCATCTCATACTGGCAGTATGATGGCAGAGTAGTTGGCTACCTTTTACTTATGAGTGGAAACCTTTTTGTAATAAATATGGTTTAATGGAATTTAAAAAAATAAAAAGAGTTTAAAAAACATAAGTCTTCACAACAAGCTACTAGAAGTGATGGATCAAGGTGTCTCTTTATGGATGACAAAACAGAAATGGCTATAATGCTATAGAATCCGGAATAACATATTACCTTGGTAAGCTGATGTATTAAAATAAATCATATGTTTACGTTGTTGGTGACCTCATAGATTACACCCTGTAATTAACAAATGTATCTCTATTGTCTATTAGAAACAACAGTTGCCCAAGAATCCGGACTCTCTCCAGTTTTGCCTGAGCTTTCCGATGTCCCTCTCAGGAATATTAGTAAGTCCCGTCCATCTCGTGCTTTCCAATCCTCGCCATTTTTCTCTCAATATCCTTTATTACAGAGGGATTTATTCACTAAACAGTGAGATATACTGCACCTCACCATTTAACTATGTATTACGAAGCGCCAACCTTGGTCAGACTTAGCTTGCACCACATAATGCTGAATTAACGTGGAAGTCATTTGTGTACCGATGTAACTATGTATTATACAGGGAGAGCCAAGCCCTTCTTGTAGGATAACCTCACATTTGGGCAAAAAAGTTTCACCTTGCACCCAAAAATGATGGAAAGCAATAGTTTAGGCCCCTGGAAATCACACAAAAATCATGTTTCTTTAATGGTGAAGTGATCAGCAGCCTTGAAAATTTACGTTTTAATGAATAAAGGTTGGAGAACTCAATCCCCAAAGAAGAAGACATCTAAATATTATGCATCTTCATTCCCTGTTTGCACATATTTGAGGTTGTTGGCTCCTCATCAGTCTGGTTGCAGCTTGCTGTCCAGGGGTTAATGGGGAGGAGGTTTAATTGCACCTCCCCCAACACATTAATAAGGTTTTGGTAGCAGTATAAACTGCTTTGTGTGCCCACTATGTAGGAGGTGAGAGTCGGTTCTCACCCTATTGAGAGTGTGCCTTGACGTGGCGGGTGAGCTTAATTATGCTTTGGCCAATTCATATAACCAAAACCTCTCATTTATATTATGTTTATATATTTGTTGCCAACTTTATTAGGGTGAGAAGCGCAGACAGTTTTTGTTTCTTGCATCTTCATTATCCCTTATGCATATTCATTATAGAATGAGCACAGCCCTACTTCGTATTATGTTCCATAAATAGACTAATTTGGATTTTTGACATTGGTGAATATTTATATCTTATTGATTACTTTTCATATGTTTCAGATAACTTTACGTTTAATGGTGTTTTTAAAAACATGGACAGTGTGACATCATTTCTAGGTAAGAATATTTCTTTAGCTGTACAATCTACCGTTTCTTATACATGCTATAACAAGATACTAGAGATGTATAGTCATTATAGTGACTTTAATTGGAATTTAGAGACCAGGCATTTCACATCTGTTTCATTAGATAAGAAAGAAATACTTGAGACCCACTCATGAAATAAAACAGTTTATTGTGTATGCTCATAACAACGTCCCCACTTCAATTAAGAAGGCCTTTATCAGGATGGTGGAGATGAAAAACAGACAAAGAAAAAAAAACACTTAGATCTTGAAGATGTGGCTAGAGAATCGCAAGACCGCAAAGACTTTGGCCACTATAGAAGATGTTCCATCAGACAAGGGTCCATGCAAGTGTCTGGCTTATGCCCTTAGGACCAGGCTGGATTTGGATGGGCGTTGAACTGGTTGGGTTTGTTGATGAGCTGCATTAAGATTAAATATTTCAACTTTCCGGTTCGGCTGTGTGAACCCCGGGGCATTTCTTCTTCAAGAAGGAACAAGGTGGCCATTTATGATGTAGGTGATCAGATGCCAGGAAATCTCACACAAGCTCATGCATTATACAGGGCCAGCCCGTCTTGCGGTAGACAAGTAGCTGAAATGGTATATTAAGTTAACTATGTTGAACACAGACACAAATTAGGATCCCCATAAACATCACAGAGAAACATAGCTATAAAATATTAATTTTTCTTTAACCATAATATACACCATAAAACTAAGGACGGAATGGTTCGTATCTGCCGTCACATTCTATAGTTCTGTGTAATACCCCACTGTAGCTAGACAAGGCTTTATTTGCTTTCAAGAGGTTAATAAACATGAAAATAGTTCATAGTTCACCTAACATAAAAAAAAAATACAATTCTCAAAAAAGATTACCGTTATGGAACTTAAACTGCCTTGAATTGCATCTATTGTGCTGTATAGCGGTTGGCCAATTGCTCCACCTTTAGCTCCAGAATTCTCTGGTTAATTTTAGCCAATTACTTTACATCTCCAATCAATTTCCACATCATTTTTTATCATTAGAATGAAGGAGTTTTGGAATACATGTCCTGTGATTAACAATGTCAGCTGTTATGAAAGTTAGAAAGTTATATATATAATCGTCTTTTTTTTTTTTTCACAGATTGCCTTGGATCTCATTTCACTTGGTTGCAAAATATATTTACAAATTTCCCTGCGCTGCTAAATTTTGTGAGCAGACTGAAATGTGTCACCGGGCTGTGCCCCAAAGTCTTTGAAGATTATGGTTGCACTTGTAGATACGAGATGGAAGGACTCCCCGTTGATGAAACCGATAGGTGGGTTTTAGATCGCTAGAATACATTTTTCAAAAATCCAGAAAAAATAGACTACTTTTGGAAAAATGATTCTTTTTCATTGTTCTTTATATATAAACAAAAACCCGAATTCACTTACAGCAAATTTTTGCCTCTGTTCTTGGCTGAATTTGGTAGAACCATTTTTAAGTCAGATTTTCCAACATTTTGGCTTAAAATTGGAAATGAGGATGAATGTTGGTTAGAAAGTAACTGGAAGGGTTTTTTTTTATGATATCAAATTAATTTTGAAAAAACCAAATAGGGTATAAGATGATAAAACAAAACAAAAAAATAACAAAAAAACAATTTTTTTATCAAATGGCACATTCATACACCCCCAAAAAAATAGTTTTTACTACACTCTCAGGTTGAATAGGCAGAATCTCAGGGTCACTCAATTCAAAGCAGACTCCTTTATATTTTGCGCTTACCTAATAATCTCTGGACATTCTTATTGGTGGTTATCACAGCTGGAATCCCTGATTGAACATGGGTGGCTTCATTCATAATCTATTCACCCCCCAACATGTCATGGTTTTCATAGGGTCTATTAGGTCTATTTTGGTTGCCACTGTTAATGAGCCACTTCAGCAGAATCCTTGTGATGATTAGTTGGGGACAACTAATTTGTAATGTTTCCAGAAGACAGTAGGAAACATCGCTACCAATTAGTTTGCAACATGTCTGCTGTCTCTTACAAGCACTGAAGGATGTCATCTGGGCTCCTGGATGAGGCTCTCCTTATTTATATGTAATTAACCCATTCGTAGAATCGATTTAATAAGGAAGCATTAATTGAATATGGGGTATAGAGATTCTAATGATCTTCAAGAGAACCACTACTCTGATTGGCCATGTTCTGCAACAATTAAGGTCCTCTTTGTTGCCCGGGTTCCGGGAAGTCTTAGTGCAGGAAAACCTGAAGCTGAGGTGCTTCACCCTGGAACATCTAGATTGTGGCCTCAAGTCAACATAAACCCCATGGCCTCTACCCTCCCTAACACACACACACACATAGGGAACGTTTCTATGGATTTTCTCCATTAATAAAAAGACAATGCCATCGTGAGTGATGTTGTAAATCATTTTCTCTTCTTTTATTGCACATGTCCAGCTGTTGCTTCCAACACCGAAAATGTTATGAAGAAGCCCTTGAGCTGGATTGCAGCTGGGACCCGGCGAAAATTACTGCCGATGTCAGCTGCCTCTCCAAGAACCTCACGTGTGGTACGATGCCAGCTGGGCCCGGTAACGACATTTCAATACGGGCCAGCGGTTTTGAAATCATCGACCTAACGATTAGAGTAATATTTCCAAATAAAAGAAGGATAATTAATATAAATGGATATGTTTTTATGAATTAAACTAGTAAAACTGCTACAAGAAGGTCTGTGGTGATAATACACGGTGCCCACCTGGCGGTATCGATGACGAGGGGGTATGTGATGGGCACAGCTAATTAGTTTCTGTAATCCGTTCTTTATAAATCCAGCAGATGTTGGAAAGCGGATCTTTAAATGGGTCCTTGTTCCTCTCCCCACAGAGACCGGCGATGCGTGTGAGAAACTTCTATGCCATTGTGACAAAGCTGCCATTGAGTGCTTGGTGAACGCACACATTAACTCTTCGATGAAAGGAATTGATATCACATTCTGTCCGGCTCTAGTTACTGGTAAGAAGTGACACCGTGTTAGAACTGTGATACAGGTGAAGATTCTTAAAATTCAGGAGGACCTTTGAATACTTCAAAAGGGGGACCTTTGTTACGCCTTTGTATGGTTTCTCTGTTAGTTACATGATGTAAAAGAAGTGCTCAAATAGAGAAAATAAATAAAATCTGGCATACCTTTATTGAATAACTGTACATAACATGGATTCAAAGGAACCTAAGCGTACGGCTTTTAGATTATTACATCTTAATAGCCACTTATATAGTATTTATTAAATGTGATTTTATAAAAAAGATACCTGGAATTCTTCCAGAACGGCTTGCACCAGGCCCTTTCCTTCTATCAGGAAGTCTTTCAGAGACTCCTCAACTCAACAATATCAGAAACAAATAGAGAGGAGTTCCACTTATTCAAAACATCTTAAATGATGAGATATGGGCAGGGTGTCTCCACAGAGACTCGGGTGGACATGTTGGAGGGAAGATAGGGAAAAATACTCCTAGGGTAACATTGTATGTGATATAAAGACAATTACACTGTATCAAAGTTGTAAAGCTCAAGAGATCAGGGTTACTGGGAGACGCTCTACTGTTAGATGTTGGTGCAGGACAAAACATCGGAACCCGCTCTTATCCAAGATGTAGATGGCTCCTAGATGTAGATGGAGAAACGAGAGATCTTTAATTGGTTAAGAGGCTTCGGTATCCCAAATAATCAGAAATAAGTCAAAAATCCACCCAACGCTTTCCATTCCGTCATGGAACTTCCTCAGGTAGAATCAGAACGCAACATAAAATGCATTGTATGCAGCCGAAGCCTACCGTATCTGCACCTCTACTGTGATGCTTAACCCCTTAATGACAAAATGCATTGTTTTCAATGGGTTTAGGGACCGCCCATTGTCCTTAAGGAGTTAAAAGAGAAGGGGAATAAATCTTGAGCTAAATCCATAACGGACTCCCATTTCCAAATTCTAATTTATAATTTCTTGAAAATCCATGAGATTTTATTAACTGGTAACTGTGAAAAACGTTATTTTTATCAGTGCGGGATCATCCGCTGGCGACGCATTAATCAAAAAATATTTTATTGAGAATTCCCACTTTCTGTTACGGATGTCTCGAGGTGTAATTAAACCGTGACAAGAAAGGGGTGAGCTGGCCCTGCTAAATGCATAGTTTGTCAGTGTTGTTATGGCACTGAGGTGACCGCATTCAGCCATTTTTCCCGGACATGTACCCATTTCACATGTTCCTACACATACATGTAAAGTGCCGCCCTGCATTATGTGTGATGTATAATTGTGTCACTGTTATATACGTTCTACATACTGCAGGGGGCACCAATTGTTTTAGGGTGGTTAGATTCTTTATTTTTGCTTTATTCTTTTTTTCTTTCAGCCTCTCCGGACACAACAGTGAAGAATAACAAGATGGCCCTTGACGCAATAGGTTTTTCTTTTTTATTCCAACAAAATATTCTAATCACAATAATAAAATAATCATAATTAGTAGGCTTAATAACTATGGACGTACCGGAGTACCTCACTGTCCATTAAGCTGCGCCTTCCTGCTTATTATACAATGCAGAAAAAAACATAGTAATTAAACTACAGAATGAAGTAATTTTGCAATTTCTTTTGCATTCATTTTAATTTAAGATGGGTTAGGAGAGGATATTAAAATCCCTCAGATATGAATACTAGATGCGCGAGTGATAACCCACCTCAAAACTGAATCAAGTAAAACTTAACTTTTATTCTTTATCTTTTAAAACTTCCCAATCAACAAAATAATACTAAATATATGGAAAAATGCTAAACAACTATACTCGCTACCTCACTGAATGGCTGCATCGCCGATGCCGTATGTAGCCGCTGGACCTGAGTACAACTCCGATTATAGAATCGAGCACTACCGTTCAAACGTCTGGGGTCACTAGTCCTTGTTTTTGAAAGAAAAGCAGATTTTGTCCATTAAAATTACACGAAACTGAACAGAAATCCAGCGCAGATGGGGTTAATGTTGTAAATGACTATTGTAACGGCTGATGTTTAATGGAATCTCTTCATACGCGTACAGAGGGCCTTTATCACTCCCATCACTCCTGTGTTCCAATGGCCCTTTATCACTCCCATCACTCCTGTGTTCCAATGGCCCTTTATCACTCCCATCACTCCTGTGTTCCAATGGCCCTTTATCACTCCCATCACTCCTGTGTTCCAATGGCACGTTGCATTCGCTGATCCAAGTTTAAGTTTAAAAGGCTAATTGATGGTTAGAAAACCTTTTGCGATTATGTTACAGCCAGAAATTGTTTCTCATGAAAACAGCCGAGTGACTCCAAACTTTTGAAAGGTAGTGTGTATCAGCAGTATGTTGTGTAAATGTTTCTATCGCGTCTCCCCTCTCTCTTCTCTCCTCTTCGTCATACATGTCGAGGTCATATAAGGTTATATAAGGTTGTTCTATTGCCCCCCCACCCCATGCATTATGATAGGGAGCCGGAGTGTCTAGTAGATTGGGGCTCAGATAACAAGAGTGAGAACTCACACAATATGCAGCTGCCTGAAAACATTATAGTATGCAACAAAATAGCATAACGCTTTTAAAAGCTAGCATTTTTATCTGACACTAGTACATTTTGGTGAGATTCTTTCCTTTAGCAGGATTTCCATTAATTCCCCCACTGCTGATGTAAGACTTACTGGTCTGTAGTTGGCTGAGTCTTCCCTGCTAGCTTTTTTTGTGAAGTGGCCAACTTCCAACTTTAAGTAACTACTGCTGTGAATAGTGATGGTTAAAAATTCACTAAGAGTTTTATTATCGCACTCTAAACCTCTTTTAATAACTTCATGCGGATGCGATCGGGTCCAATAGCTTTACTTGTGTTTATTTTTGGAAGCAGATCTTTTTCCTCTGTAAACTGAGGTTCCATCCCCTGAATAAACAGAATAGAAGCATTTATTTGGGTAATCAACTAGACCTTTATCTTCGTTTATATGACTCCTTTCTTTTGTCACTAAAAACGGGTTTATCACCCTTTTTTGTTAACCTGGCAATTTTCTCCTCTGCGTCTGCTTATAGTTCCTAAATGCCACCTTCTTCTGCTTTGCTATATGCACCAGGTTTCCAGAGTGCCTTAGTGCTTTCTTTTTTTTTCTTTTTATCCTTTCTGACGAGTTTAATGCAATGCTCTGCTGCCTTTAGTAATCTACTCTCTCCTAGACTCCATCTAAAGATGTCTAGGTCTAATAACACGAAGGCTAGCTGGCTATAGGGGTAAAGCTAGCTCCAAATAGACTTCACAATGATGGAACCTGAGTTGGCAGTGAACATGGCCAAACAATACTGCCCCCTTCAGGCTGATTGTATATTAGCATGTCTGGTCGGTGGTTGAAGGGTAGTTTGCGTCACTGACACCGCACATTAAAACATGAAGGATGAAGGATACCCCGCTGACTTCAGTCTCGTTCTGATCCGGGGCCTCAAGTGCTAGGTTAATTAATTCGCAATTAATGCCAAATGAATTGATGTAATTATAATATGTATGTTTTTTTTGGGACAGTGCAACAAAACCGAAGCGTGGATGCCGCATATTCCCCAACAAGAGAAGGTATTATTATTATCATCATCATTAATATTATTAGAATGGGGGTATAAATGTGCAGCGGGCTTGTCGCACCAACCCCCCCCATGAAATAAAACCGGCCCAACTTTGACCATTTGACATATCGGAGACTATGTGATACTCCGTTGATGGGGGTTTTGGGTTAGGATTTAGTTGATTGAATTGCTGGGAAGAGGCGAATGTAGAGAGAATGTTTGAAGATACGAGATCGAGGTGGAGCACCAGCGGATAAGAAGTAGAGTTCTTTTGAGATGGAGGCCATCTCAGGAGAAGTTTCCGACAAGTGCGTGGTTCTAGAGCAACTACGATGATGAGTTGGGTAAAGACGACAAAGGTATAGGATGAGACGAGTCTAGAAGGCAAGATACTGAGTGCGTGGGTCAGTTTGGGCTGCTTCCTTAGAGCGTTCCTCCTGGGTTCCTTTATAGGTGACAGGAACGGTGGGAATAGACCCCAAATGGACTTGAAAGGGACAGGCGTAGAGTAGGCCGGTCCTCACAGTGAGTTGGGTGGACAGCAATTGTTCTACTTGACCCAGTAGTCAGTTCTAATCTGGAGGTAAAATCAGGTATATTCTTGAGAATTCTCAAGTATGATTGTTACAAGACATGCCGTGTCTCGAAATAGACGGGATTAGATGCTTAGCGGTAATTCCTGCGGGTCTGAGAAAAGGGGCTTATTATACCTACATAGTGTTTTTTTCAGTAAAAGTGTAATATAAAGGGCACAGAATTATTCTTTAAAAGGTGAATGTTCCTTTTTAGATAATATAATCTGGCACTCAGGGGGCCGAGCAGTTTAGGGGTCTTTAGACTTGCTACTTTGGGCTGTATTTTGTGACAGAAATAAAATGTTTATGTTTTGTATGGTTATGTTTTTTTTTTTGGTTTCGCTGCGGCTTTAACGCTTCGCAGGCTTTTCATTCAGCGTCTCGTACATTTCTAATGGTATTCCTGTGGCATTTATCACATAAATGAGTCTAGCTTTTCAGCATATGCCAGCAGTTCCGGCCTGGAAATGACTACATTTTGATTAATTGTGTGCATAACTAGCAATAACAGGTACAGGAAAAAAAAGTCCCGTACAGCAGGCTCCCATTAGCTGTAATAAAATTGCATTCCGCCGAGACGGGGCGTCCGACAGATACGGCCCCACGCAGGCGGGCAAATACCTGCAATTAGTCTAAACGCGGCGTTAATCCCCGGAGTTATGGCGGGCCGCAGTATTAATAGTCACAATATTTTCTATATGAGTAACAAAAAGTCTCTCGTTCTTTAATCCCCTCCGCCGCATAGTCTAGATAAATCCACAAAGTCTCAAGTATTGTGCGGATCGTTTTAAAGTGAACGTGCTGATTTCAGTCTGGCTCATTTTTATGCGTGCGCGACCCCAAAAGTAACTTATAAACATGCAAATAATGATATGATTTTTACAGCATGTTGTAGGATATAAAGTCATGGTCTCCATTCTGATACACTTGTGTTGGACACTCTCTGCTTGAACGCCTTTGTAGTATATAGCACATGTGAGTGTAGGATACATACTGGTATATAGAGTATAAGCTCTAGGCAGGTGCAAGAAACCCACTTTCCCCCTCAGAAATGCAGATTTGAAGATTTTGGGCTACTACCCAAAGCCTTTTTTGTATGTTGTACTTCTATTCGCACATATAGGCACCATACCTGGGAGCTCTCTGTGACTGCTGACCCAGAGTCTCCAGGTGAAGCCCCTCTTCCTCAGGTCTCTAGGAGGGTGAGAAATGATGTTTGTCATGCCCACTCCGTACCTGTTCCCCACTCATTTTTCTCCCACTCCCCACCCACTAAAGGCTTCTGGGGCTAGCTTTCACGAAGCCCTGTCCCCAGAAGAGCAAGAGATAGCCTACCTTGAGCCTTTCCTAGGTGTGAAGGAAGGAACCTTCCTATGGCTGCTCTCTGGAGACTTCCATCTCCTGCTCATTTCTGATAAGGGTGGGACTGGCCACACATGGGGATCGGACTTGACCAAACGCTGCTTCCCCACGTGGACATTAAACGCCCTGACCTTGGTTATCAGCGCTGAAATCCATAGAGTTCCCAGGTATGGGAATTATGATATAATTTAGGATTATATACTTTCCTTCATCCTTTTCTTGGAATATCTTTGCAGTCCCCTTTCGGCACATGTCGGACAGGATAATACACATTAAACTTGTGTTTTGGGACGTTGGGTCACTTACTTGGCCTTGCTCCTCATAGGACTCTTTAACCCAAAAGAGCCAAAGGTTCTACTGTGATCACTCGCTTATGATGGTCACCAGATGGTTTTAAAATATTGGTTCGGGAGGTAAAAATCATTTGAAATGTAACCTGTATTCAAGCAGGGATTTCAGATGTCATTTAGCAGCGAGAAAGGCACCAAAGTGGGATTCTCAGATATCATTAGGTCAAAATAGAATATGAACGAGCCAGCTTTAGACTGTATGAATCTGAGAATCTACTCATCCCCCCCCCCCCCGGGACTGGGGTAAAAATCCTCAGAGTTCCCAGAGTGACCATAACTTTAAAAAAGGGAGTATAATGTAAATGTAATTTCTTGTTCTAAAAGGTAAACAGACGGTTGCTAAGAATTACAACATCTGACATAAATTCACTGTCCGTACAAAGAATTCCCTGCATTCCGATGGGCTGCCGCAGATCACAAAAGGTCATCTTTTGATTTTACCACAAATGAGTTTTCGTTCTTATCAAAAGGACAGGATCCATCACGGCAAAGGTTAACCAAACGTGGAATTATCTCTTTAGGGAGGTTCTGCGTTAAATGTCTGATCAGTCCTTGTCAAGACGGTTATCGGACACATATTTGGTTCGGTCTTTGCTCTCGGATTTTAAACCGGGAACAACTAGTTCTTATTTATTGTTATTTATTATTTATTGATTCAAATGGCTTCATCATTCCGCAGCGCTTAGTGGTCTGAACAGATTGATCTTTCAAGCTTTAGCACCTGAAGCAGTCAAAGAAAACATACTTTAAAAGGAGATCCTGGATTTTATTACTTTGGACTCTTTTTTTGTATGTTTTTTCAGGCTTCCTCAGATTCAAAAGTGAATTGATCTGATATAACAGGGGTTATGAATCAATGTGTTGATTGCCGGCCTGGGACGTTGGCTGACAGCAGCACACGCTTACTCCGTGTCCCACTCCAGCAGCAGATCGAGTGTAGCAGCATGCGGCCAGCGGCTACATATGTTCTGCCGCATGCTACGTGAGCATAAAAACGTAGCATGTAGCCACACATAGCCAGCTGTCGGCCGCATTTTTGTTATCAGGCGGTCTTTGGCCTTAAAGTGCCGGGGCTGCCTGGTTATCCCCAGTCCGCCACTTTTGGGTGTAGATATCACAAAAATATGCCACAAAATATGTACAAATAGCGTTCATAGTTCTGGGGAATTTGGTTGCATAATTCCAGCAGAATGTGACCCATTTTCCTGCGTGTTAAACATACTGTACATATGAGTAACCCATAGATTTTCACTGAGCTGGATATTTATTTCATGTATGATTATGAGAACATTTAAAGAAAAAAATGTTAACCATCTAAGCCGTGTCAGTATAATTTTGGTGCATGTTCCACCTTTAGGAGAACTCTTTGGTTTCCAGAACGATGTGACGACCTTCCCTTCTGCAGAGGAGACAACGGAAGGAACAGAAGGTAAGTTATGGTACAGATTTAAAAAAATATATATATATTGTTCAGAATGTTTCATTTTTTTGCTTCTGTGTTTAACTGCATTTTAACACATTACTGAAATAATGTCACTTTCTTTCAGCCGCACCCCAGATATTGAGTACACCAGCAACCGGACCCCCAGAAGTGCTGTGTGAGTAACAGTACAATGGCATAGCTCAGATGCTATATGTTGCTATATGATACACAGCACAGAGCAGCTTCGGCAGAATTGGTAGCGTGCAGTCTTACCGTTAAGGCAAAGCAGAATTTAATGGGTTAAATGTGTAACGGTGTGTCATAGGACTAACAATTGATAACATTTCACAGGTTACTAAATCATACATCCCAAGTGTCCCTGTTTTTCAGGCACTGTTTTTTTGAAGGCAGTGGGGAGCATGGAGCAGTTGGGGAGAGATCCTCTGATCTCCACTGACTGGCCCAGGGGCTGGAAAATCATTGATGGTCTGTGCTCTTGCAGCATATACCTCCATTGAAGCTCCACCTGGCTGCCTGGTGATGGTTTGCAGCTGAGCACCACTAGGTGGCTCCTCAGGTAAGGTGGGCAATCCCTTTAGCTCACTGCCTCCCTTTCTCATCTATGTAATCTTTTTCACACCAAGCTCATCCAACCATGTCTTTATGGAGCTTGCTTTGTGCGCTGGAGAACAGTAATGCTGAAATAGAAAAGGGTCTTCCCCAAACTGTTCCCACAAAGTTAGAAGCAGAGCATTGTCCAAAATGTCTTGGAATGCTGAAGCATTAAGATTTTCCTTCTCTAAAACTAAGGGGCCCAAACCCTGATTTCACTAAATAAGAGGTGCGTCCCAATACTTTTGTCCATATAATGGTGCACAAAGCATGGTTGGATGTGTCAAAGAGGAGGGAGATTGGACCATAACCGCGCCAGGCGATATTTGGGCAGGATCCACGGAATCTCTGCCAACAAATTCTTTATTCTTTAACTATTTTCAATTTCCACCCAGTCCTTCATGGACTCCTGCCTGGTCCATTCAGTGACTGTAGCTACATGCGCAGCATCATAATAAAGTTGTATATCTGGGAGGTCCAGTCGTTGAAGATGTTTATATTTTCATAATAATGATAGCGAATTCTGAAAGTATAATAATTATTAATAGTCACAATATTTTTGCCTTTCTTCTGTATGAGTAACAAATCCGCTCCACCGCATAGTCTAGATAAATCCACAAAGTCTCAAGTATTGTGTGGATCGCTTTAAAGTGAACGTGCTGATTTAAATCCGGCTCATTTTTATGCGTGCGCGACCCTAAAAGTAACTTATAAACATGCAAATAATGATATGATTTTTACAGCATGTTGTAGGCTATAAAGTCATGGTCTCCATTCTGATACGCTTGTGTTGGACACTCTCTGCTCGAACGCCTTTGTAGTATATAGCACATGTGAGTGAAGGATACATACTGGTATTTAGAGTATAAGCTCTATACAGGTCCAAGTAACCCAAGTGCCCTCTGAGTGCTTAGTTTTAAAGGAGGGCCTGAAACAAATATTAAAGGTCAGGAAGAATGTTAGTTTTAAAAACATGAATTCCTCCTTTCTAGGTTATATGAGGTATGAGATTTGGGCTTGGTAAATGGGTTGTTGGCTTTTCGCACGCCATTTAAAAGTGTGGCTGCAGAAAGCGATGCTGCTATTCTGCATTGATGCCAACCCCTTTTTAAGCCCCAGAATGTCTTGGTTAATAGGTATAGCATTTAGGAAGGCCCCGATAGATAATAACGTTGTCAATGCCTTGTGTCATTACAAACTTTGAACGAATCCATTTACTATGACCCTAGCAGAGGGTTTCCTTTATAAAGATTGAATTCAGTAACTCATCCATGGCGGGAGGTCAAAGGCAGATAACACGTAAAATAAATAGGTCCACTTTACGCGATTGAACGTCTTCTCAGCATCAGTTAGTAAGATATGGTTGGTGCCCGCAACTCGGCACCCATGTATAACATCGGTGATCTTGTTGGTATTATCATTTGGGGTGCTTCACTTGTCTTGGTGACAAATGGAGATGCAGCCGAAACGGCATTAACCGTATTATCCATATGGGGACAATTCTCCATATAGTCTACTGTTTCTCCTGCTGTGAAGACTCAGACCTTAATCAGCCGTTTGGTCTCGTCTTAGATTCAGGAGCCGTATCCCTATCCCATGCATGTTTAAATCCCCTCACTGTATTAACCATCGACATCTGGTTGCCCTACTTTACTTTTCCATCCCAAGAGGGGTACGTCTCATGATGGGTATTAATTTAACAATATAACCCCAGATTTTTTGTAATAAATATACCATTATCTATAATTATAACCTGCACTGAGAGAAATAAGTACTCCATTCCTGCTCATCTTACTATTATAACTTAACAAATAATTTTGCACAATTTATAACCTTGTGATTCCCAAACCGCTTCAATTCATGACAGAGCAATACTAAACATATTTCATGCACCTTTGTGAAGGCACCGAAGCTCTCCGCTAGTAGCATTTATACACATATTCATATTCCAAATATTCTTTCTGCACAAGGAATATACTTTACCCATATGTGACACAGCCATACAGTCAGGGGATGCGATTATAGCCGGGCGGTTATAGCATAATTCCAGAAGGATCGCCTCTCATCCAGAAACAATTTGTAATTCCAGAGCTCTGTTGGTGCTACAATCACATTACGGGGTTCTTTTTCTTCCATGCCTCATAAACCAAGAACTCATAAATTTGATGACATCCAACGTAATGGTTCTTGAGAAGGTTGCGTCGTGTTTCACCCGTGGACATAAATCAGAACTAGTGTCTGTTGTAAAATTAATTTTATATTACGATAGATATATCTCTATCACACACATAAAGCGCTAGGCCTATAAAAACAGCTATTTCCTATGCTATGCTACGCCAAGTGAGATAATAGCGGGCCATGCAGAGCCCCATACTGTGCATACAATGGAATGAACATAAAAAGTATGCAATGTGGATTAGAAATGTATTTTTTGTATTGTTTTTTTTTTTTTTTTTTAAACTTGTCTGTTAAAGGAGCACTCCAGTAAATTTCAATTATGTTTTGGACACAAATGGTTTTTTTGTCTTTTTTGCATCCCGAGAATTGAAACTGAAGCCTTATTTCCGCGTGTTCCATATTGTTTGGCCAACACCAAGCAGGACCAAATAATACATCTTTGTGATTCATGGTGACAGAATTAACAATGATGACACGGAACCCTTTTATGAGAGGCGATTTATTATTTGTATTGTATACCATCTGACATTATTACATTTTTGAAACAGTATATTTATATATATATTTATGTATTTTTCCGGGTTACATTTTTTAAATAAAAATAATAATAATAATGATAATACTAATAATAACAATAATAATAATAATAATAATTCAGACACAATTTGTATCTGAAAAATAAAAAATGAATAACATATAATTGTGCTATTTGCAATGTGCTATGTTGAATGCTGTAACCGGATAAGCGAAAATGTTGTAAACCAGAAATAATTTATTAAGACCTTGGTTGGGTTTACACAATTTCCTTTTCCGAGAATTGCATTTTTTTTTCTAATAACTCTAAAAAGATTTCCCGACCCAGAGTGCACCACAGTTTATGGGAATTCTGTGTTCCGAGATACCGTACTTGACAGCGAGCGTTATATATTAATAAACACCAAGACATGCCGTAGTACGGTACAATGGCTAGAAGAAAAATGGAAGAATACGCAAGGAAACAACTAATTTAGAAGGTCTGCAACGCAGGAAGGTATGGAGTCAGAGCCCTCAACGTCCAGTGTTGACCTTTCACAACCCGACAAAGTTATAGCAAGTGACAGGTGCCTCGGGTGTGATGTATGATTCACTGTTAGAGGCACCAGGACAGGAGGTATGTGTTCCTTGGGGATCAGTTTTCAGAATAAGCCAAGAAATATAAGTGTGGGTTCTGTGAAGGTCAACGACCATGCAACATGTCCCACAGGTAGCAGAACATAGACATGCTTTGAGTCTGGTGTTCCTGGCAGAGTAAAGAGGAGGTTTTGTAACATTAGGATAGAATGTTGCGGTTATTCGTAATCCAATTTTAATTGAAGTGTCTTCTGTATGTCGTGCTGGTTTGGTAGCTCTCGGAGAGCGTTGGACAACAAGATAAGAATGATAACACATAGGCAGGTGTATAAACGGGGTTCTAGATTTAATTCTGACACTTGAAAGACTCATTAAGAAGAAGGAGCATTTAAAATCTTAGAGAGAGAGAGAGAGAGAGAGAGAGAGAGAGAGAGAGAGAGAGAAAGAAAGAAAGAAAGAAAGAAAGAAAGAGAACAAAAGAAAGAGAGAGGAAGAAGAAAGAAAGAGCCAAAAAATATAACAAAAGAAATGTTACATTTTAGCATTATGTCTGACATGAGTGTGTACAATGAATAAAAATAACAGGCCAATAAGGAATTTACGCATTTTGAGGGAACACAAATACTAAAAATCACTTGATACAACGCCTTAGAAAGAGTTGAGTGCTTTGGGAACATACTCTGTAAGTTATGGGCTGTTGACTCCTTACCTATGTACTGTGCCGGTATAATAGAAAGCATGTAGTTCAAAAGAAGACATGGTTTTCAATTCTTATCTCATCAGCCCCACAATGAATTACATCCCATCCCAAGTGCCTTCTCTTCATTAGGTGTTGCTTTGTGATGTCACGACGAATAGTTTTACAACCTTTTTAATGAATTTGTAAATTTGTAAAGAGAAAGATTTCTACTGTGGCAAACAAAATAGTTCCAGGCTTTATGGAAGAGGATTATATAAACCTGGGTGGGAGAGACGGCTAAAAGAAAAAAGGAAGATAAGGAGAGAGGCTAAAAAAACGGAGAGGCGTAATTCCCGCTGCTTTGCGAGTGCCGGCTAGTTTATCAGCAATATTTTCTGTAACAGACTGAAATGTGTGATCCCGACAGCTCTGTAAAAAAATATTTTTTGTATTTTACAGCTACAGAAGCAGCCAGTGTGATTGGATTCGGAACTTTTGAAATGGGTACGTTGGAGAAACTCTGTTTTTTTCCGAATTTAAACTATATCTTCAATTACATCAAAGGAAACAAATAAAAAAAGTATATTACAATGTTTGTATGTCCATTTTTGGAACGTATTGCTTTTTCTTGTAGCTTTCATGTGTTATTTTAAAATATTGCTGGCTCTGCCTGCAGGGCGGATTTTAGAAGGTTCCATGGCAAGCTTATACATTTTGATTCTTCACTACGTGGTCTTACTGTGTGCACAAACGTCATGTAGTTTAATTATTTTGTATTAAGGGTGGGCATTGACCTGGCGGTTAGCTTGCTAGTGTGTTCTGCATCTGTAAATACCACTACACTATTCAAAAGTTTGGGGTGACTTAGACGTTTCCTTCTTTTTTTAAGAAACGCTAAATTAAGTGACATAAGATGAGAAATCCAGCGCAGACGGGGTTAATGTAAATGACTATTGTAGCTGGAAATGGCTGATTTTTAATGGAATATCTTCATAGGCATACAGAGGCTCTTTATCACTCCCATCACTCCTTTATCACTCCCATCACTCCTGTGCTCCAATGACCCTTTATCACACCCATCACTCCTGTGTCCCAATGGCCCTTTATCACACCCATCACTCCTGTGTCCCAATGGCCCTTTATCACACCCATCACGTCTGTGTTCCAATGGCCCTTTATCACTCCCATCACTCCTTTGTTCCATTGGCCCTTTATCACTCCCATCACTCCTGTGTTCCAATGGCCCTTTATCACTCCTGTGTCCCAATGGCCCTTTATCACACCCATCACTCCTGTGTTCCAATGGCCCTTTATCACTCCCATCACTCCTGTGTCCCAATGGCCCTTTATCACTCCCATCACTCCTGTGTTCCAACGGCCCTTTATCACTCCCATCACTCCTGTGTCCCAATGGCCCTTTATCACTCCCATCACTCCTGTGTCCCAATGGCCCTTTATCACTCCCATCACTCCTGTGTTCCAACGGCACGTTGTGTTCACTGATCCAAGTTTAGGTTTAAAAGGCTAATTGATGGTTAGAAAACCCTTTTGTAATTATGTTACAGACAGAAATGTCCTTGTTTTCCATGAAAACAGCTGAGAGACCCCAAACATATAAACGTATTTGACCCCTGACAATGCCGATGTTACATCACGGCAATACATGAGTTGGTTCCAGCTGTTGCTCTCTGGAGATGATTGATTTTAATAGAAACAGACAAGCGAAAAAGTGAAAGTGAAAAAATATCTTTCAAAAATTGTCCAAACATCCTTTGGTCCTCAATGCTAGAAATACTATATTTATATAGAAACCTTTGTTGCCCAAAGTCAATATATATATATTTAAAAAGTAAAGTTGTAAGAAAGTAACATATCAATAAATTATTTTAAAATAAATTATAAATAACATACTATGTATACAAATGTTATCCAAAGGTTAAAAAACAATATATAATTTGTGTGGGTCCACTTACCACTGGAATTAAAATTGCAAAAAAGGGCCATCCTTAGGATGTAAAATACCACTGGTGGTCATTAAAGGGGTTAAAAGAAATCATAATTCTTTCCTCTTTCTTTCTTTCCTCTTTTTCCTCTTTTTTTCTCTTTTTTCTTTTTTCTCTTTCTTCCTCTCTTTTCTTTTTTTCTCTCATGCCTTTTAATAGGAATTTTAAAAGTCAAAATATCACAATTATTCATAAACACAATTTTCATCCTAAGAATTAATATCTTACCAAATTAACATCATACTTGTGGAAGTAGAGAAATAACGGTTGGCTCGCAAGACAACCCCCCAACCTATTTTTAAATGAAAACAAAATAACATAATAACACCCAAGTATTATTTTTTTTTTTTTAGAAGACCCTGCCCATTTTGGGGCATTAACGTCTCATTCCTCCCCTGATGCCCCTCTTTTCTAGGCGCTCAGGATGTTTGCTGGGTATGAGGTTATCATAGGGTTCTACAGCCCTAAAAGTCACAATAAAGTCTCTATGTCAGGGAATGAGCTTCTATAGTAAATTGTATGACTCACTATTCTTCTTCTAAATACCCCAAAGGTACATAAACAGCTATCACTGGGTCGCAAAGTCACATAAATATCTTGATAAACCCCTCAAAACATGTGCGTACTCAATAAAGGTCAGGTCAGCCGTTTCAAGGTGTCAGGAGCATGTAATTACTTTATTACGATGTAATTTATATGACATCAATAAGGTCCGTATTCAGTCAGCGATGCGTAACTCTGCCGTGCGGGAAAAATACTTAATCTTGATCTTAAACATAATCTATAGCACCAAATAATGATTTCATTTAGTCAAAATTCAACAATTGATCTCAGCAATTGTCTGGCCTTGCAAACCTGTCATGTGCAAAATGGGCCAAACAAGCCCCCCAAATATTGGCCTTCTGGCATGCATCTGCTGTGGACTACAACTCTCATCATTCTTTGCAATTTGCATAGGATTTGATGGCCAATAAGACCCATTTAAAGACTTAATCAGTCCTTAATCTTATCCTAGATTCACGATAGCTTTATGCCTGTCCCACGGATGTTTACATTCCCTTACGGTGTTTACCACTTCTGCAAGTAGGCTGTTCCACTTATCTACCACCCTCCCAGTAAAGTTTAACTTCCTTACAGTCCAGCTAAGCCTCTGATCCTCTAGTTTTAGATTATGACGTCTTGTTCTAACATTTCTCCTCCTTTCAAATAAATGTCCCTCCTGTACTTTGTTAGAATGTTAAAATTGCTGAAAAAGCTACTTTTACACATTGTTTATCATATACTATTATTTATATGTATGGTGCCATCATATGCCACAGCGCTGCACAGTGGGTTATCCTGGGATAAATATGGCTTCACCCACCTCATCTCCCATGTCTCCTCCTAGCGTTACAATACAAAATGTTTTTTTCTTTTATGATTCAGGTGTTACCCGTAAAAGCAGTGTTACTCCTGCAGGAGAAAGTAAGTGAAAAAACAATTCATCAGATCATATCTCGCATAACAACGATGTCATAAAATGCATAGCGGCATTCAAGCCGCGTTCAACACGCAGGAAGCCGCGTTCGGAATGTTCGGCCTTTACTAGGTCTGGATACTCGTGTCCAATGATCAATTTAATAAATGGCCTTGTCTTACCATTATATGTGGTCATACGTGACATGTCATACATGACAGGGTTATACGACATATGCGTGGGGCAGGAGACCTGTTGGCTCATACATGTCCCTGGATGGGGTCCATTATCTGTTGTAATGGTCTTGTAAGCCAACCAAAGTGGTCATAAATTGAGATCAACTCCTCTTTGGTGATAAAGCACAAGAAACTTTATCTTTCACCCGTAAGAAAACAGTTAAGCGACAGCGCCATAGACATAGATCCTCGCTGTCGGGAGTGCGTTATTGACACTGATGAGCCCGTCCTATAAGATTTGTTTAATCTTTTCCTTAAAGGTGGGGAAAAAAAAGTTTAATGAAACATTTTTTTTCTAGGAATATTCTTGAATATGATTGGAATGTTTGTGTCTCGATGATCGTATGTGTGTATTGGCAAACAAATTGTTCTTCCAAGTGTACTTACGGACGTTTTATTGCTGTTGTTATTGTTCTTAGCGCTTTTACCTTCTTACTTTTTGCTGCAAATTGCCCTGCAACCCTGTCTTTCACTTACCAGTGCTGGATTCTGGCTTAGGCCCAGGGCTAGAGGTCCAAGGGGTGGGCAATAACACCCATCCTAATTGCCAACAGCTCTACCCGGTGCGCTACAGCTCGATGGCATCAGATGGGGAAATCTCTTATAATGTTAGTGGGCGGCAAAACATTATATCTTTATTCACAAATATATGATCTGACCTATATGAAAATGTATTCTTGGTGGTATAAAATCTTTCATTTCTTTTAGGCAGTTCCCGCAAAATCATCACAACGCCTACAAGTAAGTACAAGCATACAAGCATTTGTGTTACCGAACAAGGATGGCAGAGCCTGGGAGGTAGAGTGTCACTCAAACTGGCAGCGCTACTGTGCAAACTTGCCCTGGGCCCCCAAACATCACAAGCAACATGTCCCACAGTGCCATCTTTGCCCCCAAACAGTTGTGCCACCTTTGTCCCAAAACAGCTTGTCAGTGCCATCTTTGCCCTCAAACAGCCTAACTGTGCCACTGTTGCCACAAAACATCTTGTCTGTACCATGTTTGTTCCCAAACAACTTGTCAGTGGCTCCAAACATTTTGCCTGTGTCATCTTTTCATCCAGACATATTTCCTGTGCCATCTTTGTCACAAAACATCTTGTCAGTGTCCCCAAACAGCTTTTCTGTATCATATTTGCCATTAAACAGCTTGTCTATGCCATCTTTGCATCAAACAGCTTTTCAGAGCCACCAAAAACCCTGCCTGTGCCATCGTTGCATTAAACAGCTGTTCAGTGCCCCCAAACAGCCTGCTTGTGCCACCTTTGCCCAAAAATAGCCTGCCTATGTCATCTTTGCATCAAGCAGCTTGTCAGTGCCGCCAAGAAGATTTTCTGCGCCATCCTTGCCCCTAACAGACAGGGCTTCCTGGGAGATGGGACAGCGTCTTCGATTTATGGACTATTCCGCTCAATCACTTCACCCTTCCTCCAGATATTCACTGTTTTTTTCAAAAAATGTTGGCAAATGATGAAGCTATTTGTGGGAATTAATTTGTGTATTTTGCTACATTTACATTAAGTCTATGATAATATAATTGTCAGTAATATCACGTCTATAACTTAGTTTTTCCTAATGCTAATAGCTTTTTAATTGCTGAGAAAATCCCAATTTCACTGGAAATGAAATCGTACCGTTACCGTACAAGTAAATGGAAGAAAATATCTGATGAAAAATGTATTATACCATTGAATAGTGTATGATGCACCACAAATAATTATAAGCATGTATATATATATATATATATATATATATATATATACACTACCGTTCAAAAGATTGGGGTCACTTAGAAATGTACTTTAAAATAACATAAAATGGATCAGAAATCCAGCGCATAGTTAATAATAACAGAGGCCCTTTATCACTCCCATCACTCCTGTGTTCCAATGGCCCTTTATCACTCCCATCACTCCTGTGTTCCAATGGCCCTTTATCACTCCCATCACTCCTGTGTTCCAATGGCACGTTGTGTTCGCTGATCCAGGTTTAAGTATAAAAGACTAATTGATGGTTAGAAAACCCTTTTGTAATTATGTTACAGCCAGAAATGTCCTTGATTTCCATGAAAAGAGCTGAGTGACCCCAAACCTTTGAAAAAATAAAACAATGCGTATGAAGTGAGTTATGATAAATATTGTATTTAGAATGTATCTAACTTAAAACATGCACCCTAGAGACAGGTTTTAAGATGGCAAATGAAAGCACGGCTCATTCTGCGGCATCTCCTGTCAACCCAGTAACTGAAAGTGAACTCCACGAATCTTTAGAACGAGGTGAGTGTGAATTATTCAGATACCTGACAACTTCCAGAGGCTTTTGGGCTTCTGCTTCCTACACATAGAAAGCTGAAGGTCTTCCTGCCAGTTACAGAGGCAAATGAGACATAGTTCCGGTCACCGTTCAAAAAGTACCAAAGAATAATAGTATAGAAATAGTGTAGAACTGCAAAGAGATGAAATGAAAGGACAAAATTGGAGATGGAGACACATCCAATGTTTCTGCCTTTAAATGTAATAACAAAATGAAATGCAGATACGTGTCTCTAATTGTATCGAGTTTAGATTTTTGAAGTAGGTTACTGTAAGTAGCACTCGGCTCAATGTTCTCCACCCACCAGGGGCAGAACGCCTTCCAGCTCCACAGCATGGAGGAAATAGAAGCTCAAAAGACGATCTATCATTTTATGTAGCGGCTAAAAAGACATAAACATAGAAATGTCAAATTTGACAGCAGATAAGCCCCATCGGACCCAGTCTGCCCGTTCATCCGGCTGTAGAGACTCAAACCTTAATCAGTCTTTGATCCCGTCTTAGATTCAGGAGCCGTATGTCTATCCCACGCATTTATAAATTCCCTTACTGTATTAACCTCTACCAGTTCTGCTGGGAGGCTGTCCCACTTATCTCAGTAAGGTAAAACTTCTTTACGTTACATCAAAGCCTCTGATTTAGATTATGACCTCCTGCTCTATTATTTATCCTCCTTTGAAGATTATTTGACTAAATTCTAAATCTCAGTTATCTTGGCCATTCATATAAAAACATACATTCAATTCTTTTTTTTAAAATGTATAATAAATATTTTATTCAGCATTATATGAATAGCTCGTCTAATGCTGCATTTACTTATAAAAGAGATACATTTATCGGAGTAGGTGAACAGCCCCTTTAACCCATGATCTTCCCGTTTTAACCCTTATTGGTTCATTGTGACTTGGTGCTCTGATTAAACGTCTGTTGTATATTTGTTTATTTCGTATGCACGCATACAATGCACATGCTACTGAGACAAAGGGGCTTATTCACTAAGCGGAGACTTGTCAGGAACTCAAGCACAACTCTCCGTTTAGTGAATAGACCCCATTCTGTGCTATCCTACGTCAGTTCACCTATACCATGCCGTAAGGAACGATAAATAAATACGATAAATAAATAGCTTTCTTTTTGCCTTCAGTGTGCGACAGGTACCACTTCCATCAAACGAAAGAGGATGGAAATGTAAAGGCTGAGCTGCCGCTCCTCGGGGAAATGCTTTTCTGCCTGACCGGCCGATGTCCAGAAGAATTCGAATCTTACGGATGTTACTGCGGCCAGGAGGGCAAAGGGAATCCCGTCGATACATTGGACAGGTAGAGCGCGACACCGAAAACACACACACACAAGGAGAACTGTTAGGACGAAAACTAGAGGCTTAGAGGTCTAGATGTAATGTAAGGATATATTACTTTACTGAGAGGGTGGCAGATAAGTGGAACAGCCTCCCAGCAGAAGTGGCAGAGGCTAACACAGTGAGGGAATTTAAACATGCATGGGATAGGCATACGGCTCCAGAATCTAAGACGAGACCAACGACTGATTAACGGGCGACTAGATGGTCTGAACGGGTCTGATACGTTTAGGATGCAGTTTGAGCATTATGGGATTTGTAGTTCTACCATCTGTTGGCCCCCATAATTCTAGATTTATCCAGAGGATATCTTGGCTAGTTTCTGTGATAGCCCATGAGTTTAGTTAATGTAGTTTAGATATTGTTAGTATTCTAACATCCCACAGAGAACAACCGGGCACAAAAAGAAATCTCAGCGCCTGCAAAGGATCGGTGGCTGAATTTAACGCTGAACGTGAGTTTTTCGGGTTCTGCCCTTAATCTATGAACTCCCTGTTTTTGTGCTTTTAGCTGCTGTTTCTCCCATCAGTGTTGCATCGATCATCTGAAGAAACTAGGCTGCCAATCAGAGAGAAATATAAGGTCGGAGGTCGTGTGTTTGGACAACAAGCCAACATGTGAGTATAATTCGAGACCCTCCTGGTTACAAGGAACGGCTGGGTAACTTTTGGCCACGGGACAAGCCCAGCGGAGTGGCGCCTAGGAGACACTTGGCTAAAATAGGATTATTTATTACTGATTTATAAAGCACCATCATATTCCGCAGCTCTGCATTTCATTAGCTCTGAAACTCTTGGTAGCAGCAATCAGTGTTAGGTTCACACGTTCACTGTGCGCGCAACGAAAAGCAGAACATATAAACAAATCAATACCCCCAACTTTCAGGGGCCTAAGGGGCGATGCCTACATTGGGTAGGTGTGGTTGGAGGCGGGGCTTGGACCATCCACCTACCATACCTGTCCAGCCACCTTGTGATGTATTAAAGCAGAAAGCTGGGATATGATGTCATATTGCGGCCGTCTGCTTGAATACATTGCAAGTGCCACGTAGGCGCTGTTAAATTGGCCCAATCTGTGCCACCATGTTAATTATTATGTTCATATAATTAGTAATTCATACACAACATATAGAATGGACTGGAAAAATCACAAATAGAAAAATGGCGGACGTCTTAACTATATAAGATGTAAAATTGGTCTGTTTTATATACCATTAAGTTACCAAGGTTTATGGAGTAAGATGTAGACTCGTGAGACCTTAGATGTCCCTTCTTCAGATGTAACTTCGGACTGTGTAGGATTTGTGTGTAACTCTTGGGTAATATTCACTGTTATCTTTCAATAGGTGTAGGATGGAGTATCTGCGATAAGTTACTGTGCGCGTGTGATAAGGCTGCTGCAGAATGCATGGCCGCCGCTCCGCTCAACGAGACTGTCAGATCGCTGAACAGAGACCAGTGCCGGGGCGAGACCGTGGTCTGTAGCAACGGCGGAGCGCAAGAAAAACCAGACCGGGCTATCGCCGCTAAATCCGAGAGCTCGAGCTCGGAGGAGAGCAGCGAGGAACGCAGCCCAATGCGGGAAATCGTGGGAGCCGGACACATGCGTAAACCCAATACCGGGTCTCCAGCGCCCCGTGGACGACGGCCACGCTCTGTATATCTGGGAAAGTAGGGAATACGGAAAATGTATAAAATATATAATAGTTCCCATTCTCTCTTGTTCCTAACTAATTCATATATAAAGAGGAGAATTGTTTTTTTTACGCATAATCTAGTTTTTGCTCTTATTCGGGATATGAGGTAGGTTAATGTACAGATTCGGGTAACAATGAAAAAGGAAACACGGACCATAGCGACTAATAACAAATGTTACGTACTTCAACCTTTTTTTTTTAAATATATGAATATCATGAGAATTGTATTAGTGGGACATAAACCTTTTATATTAAGTATTACGTAGTATGGTTGATAAGTTTGGTTTACGTATAGAAGGGTGATCGACGGTCATAAAGATGAATTCCTGGAAATCCATGTATAGAAATCAAATTGCTGAAATGTTAAAATAGCTCCAACGCCGCCCCGTAGTGTAAATGAGCTGGGTAGGGAGCTCGCCCCCGTAACCAGCTTTTCCAACAGCAGCACAGGAAGGGGCCTGATTGCCCAGAAGAGTTATTTGCGACGGGGACTGCCACCACCTGGACCTACTGCCCTAGGCCCAGGCCATAATACTTCACACCATATGGTTTGCTTCCATAAGTTATATTTCCGCATCAACAAGGATTTTTTGGAATGGAATCTCTACATAGGCATACAGAGGCCCTTTATCACTCCCATCACTCCTGGGTTCAATGACCCTTTACGACTCCCATCACCCCTGCTTTTCAATGGCCCTTTACGACTCCCATCACTCCTGTGTTCCAATGGCCCTTTATCACTCCCATCACTCCTGGGTTCCAATGGCCCTTTATCACTCCCATCACTCCTGGGTTCCAATGGCCCTTTATCACTCCCATCACTCCTGGGTTCCAATGGCCCTTTATCACTCCCATCACTCCTGTGTTCCAATGGCACGTTGTGTTCGCTGATCCAAGTTTAAGTTTAAAAGGATAATTGATGGTTAGAAAACCCTTTTTGTAATTATGTTACAGGTAGAAATGTCCTTGATTTCCATTGAAAACAGTTGAGTGACCCCAAACTTTTGAATGATGAATCTTTCTGCCAAGACAAAGGGTGTATCTCCAACAGGCTGAACTACGACCTACTGTGTGCAAGCAGAACGAGTATTATACACATTATAGTCTGTATTAGATGAAGCTTTATATTAACACACTAAGCACTATCCACATGCGGATGAATAGAATATCTTTGTATTACGAATGCACACGAGGTGATAAACGCTGCTGAGGGGTTCGTCCATGTTGACAGACGTGTAGCAATATTCTATTTTAAAATGAAATAAAGGATATTTAAAAACAAATATTTAGCTTGTAGTGTTTTTTTAAGGGGGGGGGGTTTAGACACGCTCGGAACATCCTGTATGTCATGTGACTAGTGACATAGTAACACTTGGTTCAGGGAAACCAAAACTCTTCAGGTCACCAAGACAGACGGGGGAAAAGACGATATTCGGGTTCTGCCACAACTCAACTCGCCTTTGCGTACAAATTAGAAATCTATTGATTACTGAAAATAGAATATATTTAGCTTAATGGCTTCTTGGTTTGCTGCTGCTCAATGGGCCCGTTACAAAAGAGACCCCTGATCTCCACATCTGGCCGTTTACACCAAGCAGTACAGACTCTATACCACGGTGTACTCAGTACTAGGCATCCTTAATAGGCAAAGTGTCAGGATACGGCGTTGGCGGCCGCGGTTGACGGTGCTACCCTGGGGCGTAGCTGCCAACGCCAATGACTCCCCACCGTGGGCTTTCTCTGTCCATACACACCGTCAAGATCCCCACTTCTGACCGTGAGAATTTTACTGCCGGCATCTGTAATAACGCCTTTAAGGCAAAAATTTTTATTTCTTTTAATAAAAACTACAAAAAGGAAAAAAATGTGATTCATAAACACAATAAGACAAGCAATCTTCCGTGGTTGTGGCGCTTTAATAGAGCTCAGCGTGAAATAACGTAATGACAAAAACATACAAATCTAAAATAAAATGTCACAAAACGGCATCTTTAAGACAATCTAAACAGTGACAAAACAATAAATCCAATACAAAACAAATTCAATCCGGAGCCACATAACAGCACCCACTACTATAGTTTCCATACAATCCTATGGTTTTTTTTTTTTACGCTCTACTTTAATTTTTTTTTGAAAAAATTGCTATTTCTATGAGCTAGAATCACATAACCAGCTATCCTTTCATCTCATAGTAACCCGCGATGAATTATCGAATGTCCCCTATTAAGATAGGATATTGAGATAGGATTCTAAATTTTATCGCTAAGGGCTAAAAATATATATATATCATACTTATTGTGATTAATTACCCTATCAGAATCCATTAAGTAAGAAACTGGAATAGAAAGGGGGGGTCAGCCCCCGACATCCACTTGGAATAACTTAAATAATCCAATCACATTGCAAAGATCTGAGGAATTTCAACCCGGTGCCATAAAGATATATTTAATGACATATAATATATAAAAGGGACGGGTTAATGTGTGATAGGCGAGCGCGGGCCACCTTTTATGCTAAATGTATGGGGGATTCCCTAGCCACCCCCTTATGGGGGCTGCCGCACTGCAGCTTCTACTAAAAGTACAGAATGCATGTCTATGTGCTTATAAAGTGCATTGATATTCATTCTTCAATGGTGGGGACAGCAGACTTTACCTTTAAAGAGGATGGATCACCATTTTTTATTTTTTTTGACTTCGCTATTATGATGGGTCAACGCTGGCAAGATGCTCCAGCTAGAGCGTCCGAGCCGGCCCTGTATAATGTATAATGCAATGTGACTTGGACGACTTAACCGGCCAAGTTCTTGCTGGAGCTCCTCTCGTAACCACAACTCTCACGAAAACCTTCCTTCCACAATGACTTTTGTCTGCATTTTCAGCAAAAGCTTTGTTTTGAAACACTTTAGGGCATATTAGTGGTGTTGAGAGATACTATTTTACATTTGGCCAGCCTTATAAAGCAGCAATAAACTATCTCTCTCTATATCTGTATAGAATCTTTACATTTTGGCAGGTGACAGATCCACACTAATTTGACCGTTCTGATAATATTTCTCCATAGGTTGGCGTTACTAATCAATCGTTAGCACCACCACTACTAAAATTATGCGTTTTTTTTCATCATAATATACTGGATAGTAACCCATAAGCCATGGAAAAGCAGCCGGCGAGGAGCGATGGCGTCTATTAATGGGTACTTTCACTGCAAAATACCGAACACACAGACAACACTTCTACGGAGCCAAGGGACGGAATCTGATTTACGGTACATTTAACACAAGAATAATAAAAACAAACCAACATTACAATATTTGTATCACTGATAGCTCAGCGGATGATTAACGGCGATAATCTGTTGGAACAAAAGCAATAGATGTATTAGGAAGAGTATTTTTATTTTTCTCTCTATAGGTTTTGCGAGGTCTGCCTAAAAATGATTATTTGCGCACAGCTAAAACGTATGCCTATTTTTTTCACTTCCGGGACTAATTAACGAATATCTACAAGCAAGCTATTTACAATAAAAAGGGAGAACACAGTGTCTCGGTATCTGGGCTCTGCATTTATTTATTTATCTTAGTTTACTTTGTATTTTTGCTACAAGCAAGCAAACCCCGTAGACGCTATTAGATCTAGAAATTAGACGCCACGTTGGAGATGGGATTCAGGATGAATTTATCGCAATTATCATTATCTTTTATTTACGCGACCGTTCCAAAAAGTTTGGGGGCACTTAGAAACGTAATTGTTTTGGAAAGAAAAGCAGATTTTGCCCATTAAAATAGAATGAAATGGATCAGAATTCCAGGGCAGACGGGGTTAATGTTGTAAATGACTATTGTAGCTGGAAACGGCTGATATTTAATGGAATCTCTTCATAGGTGTACAGAGGCTTTTATCACTCCCATCACTCCTGTGTTCCAATGGCCCTTTATCACTCCCATCACTCCTGTGTTCCAATGGCCCTTTATCACTCCCATCACTCCTGTGTTCCAATGGCCCTTTATCACTCCCATCACTCCTATGTTCCAATGGCCCGTTGTGTTCGCTGATCCAAGTTTAAAAGGATAACTGATGGTTAGAAAACCCTTTAGCAATTACGTTACAGCTAAAAATGTCCTCGATTTCCATGGAAACAGCTAAGTGACCCCAAACTTTTGAACGGCAGTGTATAGCGTCAACAATTTCTGCAGTGCTTCTTACAGTCCGTACATTCAAAGGGTCTGCCATGACTAGAACTGACAAACTAAGATGAACCGATAGATTTAATTGACTGGGAATCCTTGTACAGAGATATTCTGTCTCAGATTAATCACCTGAGATAAAGTATATCGCTGTTTCCCGTCTGATTTTCCCCCCCATTGATATTCAGTTACTTTTGATAGATTTATCTCCGTAATCTGGTGCTTTTATTGCCATGGCACTCGAATGGTCAATCAGCAGGATTATTCCATTGGTTGCTATGGTGATAAGACCACTTTGCAAAAGTTGCACTGGAGTTTTAATAGTGTGCCTTTCAGAGCAGACACTCCAGCAATCGAATAATAATAAAAACAATAAAAAAAATCCACAGCAAATTAGGGCTTAAGTTTACCCAAATATATTTTCTGTAAGGCATTAATGTGTTCTTCATGATATATTTTATTTATTACATAGTAAAGTGGCAAAGCTCCTATAATTTGTTTCAGTAAAAATAAATTCCCCTGCCCTTATATCCTCAATTCCCTTAAAATACCTGTGAATAGGTTCTAAAGGGTAATAAAAAACTGGGGTGTCTATCTCAGAGGGAACTAGAATGTTTATTAATATCCAATAGGATGAGGATAGTGGGAGTTATAGTAGAACCTCCAAAGGAGGGCATTTGCCCCACTGGGCAGGCAGTGGTCACGGGATAAACAGCATATTGCACTTTGGGGTTCAAAGGGGATGCCCATATATCAGTGGATCTGGGGCAGTTTAGAAAGTGTAGCCACCAATCAGCACGCACATGCCACTGGTTTCTATAGCAATAAAACCACCTTTTGCCCCAGAATCCCTATTTTTTATGCATTACCCCCAAATTCTATAACCGCAATACGTATAATGAAAGCGTACATAATAGTTCAAATTGAGCTTTAACAAGCCAATAACAAAAAAATAATAAAAGACACGCAGGAAGTTTAATATCATAATAGAATATAATTCCTTTACATATTCACAAGTAAACAAATGCAATTCTAATCCCTTACCTCATTAAAAAAAATAATAATTAAAAAAAGTCAGAGCCTCGACCCTTCCGAGTGCCGGGGGAGTGTGCAATATTTAGCACTGAAAGGGTCAAGGAGGCCTGTAAAGCATACACCATTTTAAAGCGTTTATTGTCTATGCTAAAATAATAAAAACGATTAAAAAAAAGGAATATTTCGTATTTCATTTTAAAAATAATTTTGGAGCAGAAAGCGGAGGCCGAATGTATAAAAGCCTTCCGAGGAGTGCATTTATCCGCGCTCGTTTGGAGAAATAACAGGCATTGGGGTATTACTATTTTACGATACAAACCGGTTAACCCCTTGCGGTGGGAAAATGGGTAGAACGTAAGCTTGCGCCCGGTTTAGAAGCCGCTCCTTCGTAACCAGGGTCACCCTGTTATTTCTGCATGAAATCCGCCACAGAGCCGCATTCACTTTCCATTTTAAAAATAAATCTGCCTCTAAAATCCCAAATAGCAAAATATAGCTACGAGCATTTACTAAGATATCAGCCGTTTATTTTTGGGTACATGGATAAAATATCACGGGACGCTGCATGACATCATTGAAGTGATTTCCACGCGTTCTAAAGGTTCTATAACAGTAATGACAGCCATGGGTAGGGTAAATTACTGTAAATGCTGTGAATTTGCTATTTCAGTACACACAAAGGTCTGGGAACTTCATCTCGTACACGGGAACCGACTGGTACTGCGCGTGCCCTGCCGTGATGGTTATCGTCCCCGACGGGCTTGGCGGTGGCCTGAAAACACAAACAAAAAATATAACACGCTTAGGGTTAACACGGAGGATTGATTATGTATTTACCCCCACCCCCATGAGGTCACTGCTGAGCAGTGCGATATGATGTCATATATGCGATATGATGTCATATATGCGATATGATGTCATATCTTGGCCACTTGTGTGCAGCAACTTTTTGGCATAGTCCTCCATAGCGTAGATAGTGGCTCAATTCCACATCTACATTTCTATTAAAGGAAACATTTAGTAAGAATGCGTGGACTCGGGGAAAGGCCCTCAACGCACCCGGCAGGAACCTCAATTACCTGATGGTGAGCTCCAGTATCTGCGCCAGCTTGTCATGAAGCATGTTTGCCTGCAAAAAAATAAAATAAAATCATGTCCCAGAGATGAGATTCATTATTAAAGTCAAATCGGGGTTAGAGCGTCGTAAAACACGTTACGTCCATTCACGGGGAAGTCTCTGCGGGCCATCAACTAGTTCAATGGCTGCAAAGAAAGATGGCGCTAGAGGATTTTTTTAGGCTATAAAAACTGGTCTCGCTCACTTTGGATTCACATTGTGCAGCAATTTCCTCAAACGGCGCCTTCTGGAACTTCTCAATGACCAAACGGCGCTTCTCTTTCTCTTGTTCTTCCATCCCAGCGTTGTCTACACGGCCGTAAAAGAAAGAAATTATTAATTCACAGATATTCACATTGTGGTTTTAACGGGAGCCGTCATCGTCCCGGCGTATACGGGCTTATCCTTGTGTGGCTGACGCGCTCCACCCCGTCCCTTGCCAATGTAGAGGGGGAGAGGGGTTTACGCAGCAAACTGTTATTTCAACCATTACAGCTTGAAACGGCAAGACTTATGACTTTGCCAAGTACAGTCTATCTACGGTAATTATACCCAACTAGAATCGCAGGGGGATATCCGCTTAATCCGTATTTATCATTATCAAGCGTTTGCATAGACCCGGCACCGACAAACCCGAGAGAGACGGGGGGGTGCGGAGTGCCGGCTCGCCAGACACGTACATAATATCACAGCTATAAACAGGACCCGCTTCCCTTACCGATTGCCTTTTTCAGCGCCTCAAAGGTGATTTCCTCCGTGTTAACCTTAAAATGAAAGAAAAAAACGTCAATATTTCTTCAAAACTGTGCAAAAAAAAAAAAAAAATCAGAACGGGTTGAACGCTCGTGTTTGCATCTGTTAATAAAAACGGTCTCCGCTTACAGGCGCCTACGGTTACTTCAGCCGCTTTCCCATTGGTTAGATTTTGATTTAAAAAGCAATTATAAGGCAATAATATGAAAATATTTTATACCGAATTGCTCAGTTTAACAGAGAAAGACACGGCCTGCGTGTGCGTTTTGCCCCTTTAACCCACCCACTAGCGCTTAGCATTTTTTTTTTTTTTATCATTTAACAATTATATAGTGAAAAATCTGTGTAAAGATATTTTGAACACCATTAAAAATATATGTTAGGAGGGCGAGAAACAAACCTTCTTCTGCTTTATTCTACTTTAACCCCTTAATGACAAAGCCCGTATATGTATGGGCTCAAAATGCATTGCTTTCAATGGGTTTAGAGACCGCCCATTGTCCTTAAGGGGTTAAAATAAAAAAATAAACGATAATAAATTTCCACATTTTCACACGGAAACAGCTTAATACAGGCATGTCCAAAGTCTGGCCCGAGGGCCAATTGCGGCCCGCGTTCCGGACTGATAAGGCCCCCCAGATAAGTTGCCCAAATATAGATCTGTTTTTTGATATTAAGGGCAGAGTGATTTAACACCTGTTTAGATTTGTCATCCAAGTCACAAAATGAAAAGTATGCCGTTTTCAATAAACGTCGCATAAAGTAGTTAATTTGCATCTCATTTTAATGGTTCATAGAATGTCAGGCAACATGGCCGGCCCTCGCACATGTTCACTTCATCAAATCTGGTACTCTTCAAAAAAAAGTTTGGACATGCCTGGCTTAATATGAGCGATGAAACGGAACTCATTAAATCAACAGTTATGCAAACGATACTATGACTTCTGGACTCACAGAGAACAGCCTGGGGCAGATACAGCCTTTTTTAAATGCCTTGGTCATAAAAATTAATGACAAATATTCAACAAAATTATATATAAATTTAAGAAAATCTTTTATACCAAATAAAAAAAACATCTTTAAATAATTATATATTTTTTTAAAATATATAATTAAAAGCATTTTGGGGTCATTTTCTACAGGCATCCATTGGGGTTTTCTTATTACTATACGGTACCTTGTCCTCCGTGTTGTTGCCAGTCATTATATCCACCTGGATTGATATGGTATCCACGATGCTCTTTCTTCTCGACAGCCTGTCTTCATCTATCGGAAGAGCGCAAGCTTAACAAAGGGAACTCTTTGCCGAAAGCAGAGCAGTCAAAACAATTGCAAACGCAACGGGAAAATAGGTTGGACGTGTCCGACTTGTTACAACGTGCAAAGTGCAGGAATGAACAATTCTAGAGCTATTCTAATATCATGAATCTCCTGTATACATACATTAAACTAAATAATCTATTCCTATTTTGGGGTTTTAAAGAGGTAAGTAGTAGATTTTACACAAATTTTAAAACGCAAGTTCTTCTGAAGGCACGACATTTGGGTGCGACATCACAAATTAGATATAAAATTAGAAATAAAATTAAAAATATGCACTGTTGCGTGTTGCTCAGCTTCAGCTCATTTCTTAAAGATTTAACGGGATTGTAAGCACCACAACGGCGCCCTGCAGAGTATACTGAACCCAAGGCGTTGACCAAAAGATGAATGGACGGTTATACCCAAAACATGGCACATGGCCCCGCTAGGCACTGCCCTACAACTTATTCAAGAGTAAGAGAAAAGAAAAAGCTATAAAATATTTACAGGGCTGATAAGACTCGTTTCACAGAGAGCTTGGCAAGTACGTAAATATATTTCCCAGCACCCCATACAGATATTTGTGTCCTCCAGATCTTACCATGGATGAGACGTCTGTAAGCAAAGGGTGCTATTAGCTGGATGACTTTTGCCCCCCCCCCCCCATGCGAACGGCCACTATTCTGGGGTTTTAAACTATATATAATAATGAAGGTCTTGCTCATCAGCTTATGATGCAGCCGCCATCTTTGTACACCCACCAACAGAGAACATAAACTTGGACTAGCGATGCCAATGGACACCGGGCTTCTCGCGCAACGTCCCGCTGTTACGGATCACGTGCCCAAGAACCCATAACGAGGTGAAACATCAAGCAAAACAAATCGCACAAGGGAGGGGAAGACTAACGGTCTAGAGACGCTAACCGGAGCAGAAATACTACATCGCTATAGCTGCGGGCGCTCGCAATACCACTACGGAGAACAAGCCCTGCTTCACAAAGCTTAAGAGCTGGATCCTAGAGGCCGACGGGTCAGGGGCTATAAGCAAAACTACATCAGTCTAATAAGTAAATGAAGGCCGGCTCGGCATATACGGTTTACCTTCACACTGACATCTGGTTTTATGCATTTTTTTGACTGATGGGAATAGAGCTACATTAAGGAGAAAGGAAGAAAGAACAGCAGAAGGAAGTCATGTAACATAACATATCACGGCTCAGCAAATCTAACACGCTCTGGAGATGTCGTAACGTATGGCTCTGCCACCATGTTACCCGATTAAAAGTCTTCACCCCGAAAGCCCATTGGGGCTATCACCTTCCACTGCATCACTACACAGCCCCATGCGCGGAAGGAGAGCTTAACATTACGAACGAAGCATTAGTGAAAAACAGGATAAAGGGGCATAAATGGGTTGGGGTAGTTAAGGGAGTTTGGAAAATAGTCTTTTTTTAACCATTTTGCTTAGCTTTTTTGTCTTACAAATGTATGACATCATCTTATGACAAAGAGTAAACAAAATATTGGCAGCTTTGATATTAGTCGGATTATAGCGTGACGTCCGTGAGACTAACGGTTAACTTTTAGGGAGAAAAAGGTGTGTGTGCATGCGTGTATGAATGTGTACGTGTGTATATGTGTACGTGTGTGTGTGTACGTATGAATGTGTACATGTGTGTACACATGTACACATTCATACGTACACACATGTACCCATTCATACGTATACACACGTGCACATGCATACGTATGCATGTGCACGTGTGTATACGTATGAATGGGTACATGTGTGTACGTATGAATGTGCACGTGTGTGTGTGTATATAAACAGGCAGATTCTTGGGTCACACAGTCAGTCTTCTCTGATTTAATCCTATCCGAGCTTCCAGATGGTGCCTTCCTCGGCTCTATATCACAGCTGAAATTTCTTCTTGAATACAGGTGACTTTATTCAGAAACTAATTTATCTTGCACAATAATTTGATTTTTTCTCTCTCTCAATATACCGCCGGGGTGTGAACTTAGATAGCCTAATGATTAATGGATTTTAAAAGTGCCGTTTGTTATTTTATTGTGCACATAACTGCACTTGCTTCCACCCCGATAGTGTCTGTATGTCTGCCCACTTTGTACCAGTACTTAGACTGTAAGCTCTATGGGGTAGAGAACTCAACGCCTGTCATACCTTATTGAAAAGGACCGTACTCCTCTCTCTTCTACGGTTAACAGTAAAGCATTAAGTACATTTATTAGCGCTGCATTGGTTGCATATTTAGTGATGTTTCTAGTGTCCATTCTGACATTATTTGCATAAGACAGCAAGTTCAAATGGGGTCGGCGTGCAGACATTCTACCGGAATTATACAGCGTTTCCTATAAAAGTAAGGACAGCTTCTCCAGGACGGATAAAAAATAAAAAAGATATATATTCTTCCACCATATCTGCACATAAAAAAAATAAAAATACAAAAAATGAGATAAAGGCATCTACGCCTCTGTTCTGGGAGGAATCCCATCCGGTAATCGGTGGCTGCACATCAAACACTTGATACTTTTACACGGCTTCTGTAGATAAAAGTTGGGATTTATTCTGAGCGCGCAGATCCGAAAGGGATTGCCAGTGACATTTTCCAAGCAGAACGAACACGATGATGAAGACTTTAAACGATACGAGCATGTTGCTTTCCTCTGGCATTTAGCGCTCTCACCTGTCACTTGGGGTACATACGGTACCGACAGCCTCTCCACGCTGTAGCCGCTGCCACCCAGGGACTCCACAATCTTGTTGGTCAGGAAAAACACATTTTTATCAAGCTTCTCGATGGATTTTGGAAGACTGTTAACATAAAAATAAACAAAGGTTAAAAAAATACACTACAATTAATTCAAACCAGAAAGGCTGCTACATTTTCGGGAATTACTGCAGACTACGTTCTTAAAGGTACACTCCAGCCCCCGGTATGCATTTTAAGAACCAATATCACAGCCGAGCGTGACCGTATAATGAATTTTTTTTTTTTTTTTAATTCAAATGCAGAGAGGCATTCATTAAGTGTTTTTTTGCCATATACAGCAATATACACCCCCCCCCCCGACGCTGTAAGCTCATTTACCTGCATTTGTCCCGGAAGATGACTTCTGGAAGGAGATACGGAGCATCCATGTTCCTGGTTTCAATGACCTAAAAAACAAAACATGAGGAAAAGCAAGATAGGATGCATACCTTAATTATAAATTAATAGAGTTGCTGTTATTATTTGTTCTTTTTTTCCCCCCATTAGAAAGTGTATAAAACCAGAGCACAGAGCTTTGTTTATTGCAAATTCCGACTTCTCCCACAGCCTCTTAAAGAAGCCAGCTTTGTCCCCCTCGACTCCGCGCCGTATCGTGTCTCTCCGAGAGAGCTCTGGGGGACCGATGAATCTAAAAAAAATGCAGAGAGAAGATCTACACGCCAAAACTGAAGTCCTTCTAACAAGTTAAACGATTATGGGGCAAAAGAACTCCATATGGTGGTGGTGGGGGGGAAGTGTCCGCACATCATGGCGACTAATCAAAGAAGCTGAAAGAAAATGGGTTTCCTTTTGTGTTTTGAACAATAGGACACCATGAATAATTTCATCTCACCGACTTCACTACTCATTAGGAAGGGCCAGGTCTCCTTGTTCAAGAGGACCTCGCATAATGAACAGTTACGAAGGTCTAAGGCTCTTTCCCAACGTGTCTTGTTGGGCCTCGATGCATGAGAAACGTAACAAGCAAAGAGGGTCCTGTTTTCTTCTTGGATACACTGTTTACACAGTGAAACGCTTTTCTGCCAATAATCTAATGAGGACCATTGAGAGCTCTCTTCTTGATGATCATTTCCACAACAGAAGAAATGCCAGTCGTCTCAAAACGTACAGATCAAAGACCGCCGTCGCCACTTCTGCCGTTTCGGTCGATTCAACCGTCGTACTGAAATAAATGTTCAAAGGTAGAGCAGGACCTTCGCTGCTTTATGTCAGACACGTATCATGCCAAGCGGATCAAACCGCTGCTACCTTCGGCGTTTTAAGTACAAAAGACCATCTGTAATCCTGAAGGACGGCAGGTGCCGCGCGGGAGAACGAGGGGTTGGTTTCTGAATATTTTCTTTAAGGCATGAATCAAATTCTGCAAAAGTGTGAATTATCAGGGCCCCCAAAACGCCAACCGACCCCTGATAAGTTAATGAAGTCCATTAGGCATTTTGTGAAAGTAACACATATAAATAGAACTAATGATTTAATAATCATTGCTGTAACTGCCAAACACCCCAAGCTCTAATTTTCATTTTTCATTCAAAAAATGTTCTGGGAATTATCGTCACGTGACAAGATTGGGCATTGATAGGTTGGCGCCATAGAAACTGAAATGTTTGCGTTCTTTAGAGATTAAGCCTTCAGACGAAAGAATAAAATATCTGTGATGATGAACGGCTTAACAAACGTGACTTCCGGACCCTTTGGATCACATCAGGACAGTTCGCATATGTGATTAAATTTCACTGGTTACAGAAAAAGTTGATAATTTAACTTATTATTATTAATAATAATTAGATTTCTTTGATTTATATAGGGCAGTGCCACATCTGCGTGACAAAGTCTCTAATTTGTGTTGTTAGTATAATATATTTAATATAACAATTCAACAACACCTAAAACGTAAGAGATTCTTCAAAGCCAACTGACTGCATCCCCCTTTAAAGTACGAAGCAAACATGCATTTGCTGATAAGCGTGTGACTAACAACGGTCAGCGCCAGAATAAAAGGCTTACCGGCCCAGAGCGGAAACAGGCTATCGACTTATTCAATATTATTGACGGGCATGTGAAATCCACAAACATCTGCCTCTGATCCTGTATAGCTTGTGTGTAACTGATAGGAGTGAACAAAAAATATACACTGCCGTTCAAAAGTTTGGGGTCACTCAGCTGTTTTGATGGAAAACAAGGAAATTTCAGGTTGTAACAATTACAAAAAGGGTTTTCTAACCATCAGTTAGCCTTTTAAACTTGGATCAGCGAATACAACAGGCCATTGGAACACAGGAGTGATGGGAGCTATAAGGGGCCATTGGAACACAGGAGTGATGGGAGCTATAAGGGGCCATTGGAACACAGGAGTGATGGGAGTGATAAAGGAGTGATGGGAGTGATGAAGGGCCTGTCCACCTATGAATATATCCCATTAAAAATCAGCCGTTTCCAGCTACAATAGTCATTTACAACATTAACCCCGTCTGCGCTGGATTTCGGATTAGTTTCGTGTTATTTTAATGTACAAAATGTTATTTCTGAAACAAGGCTATTTCTAAGTGACCCAAAATTTTGAACGGTAGTATACGTAAACCCCAATATACCTTACTGCTTGGGATTTCAAAATTCCTTTTAAATTTCTTAAGACCGAGGCCATAAGAAACCCTTTGTTGTGTAAGAAGACATTTGTAAGGGAAGGGGTGCCATACCTTGCCGACGTGTTGGCAAAAAGCAGGAACCGCGATCATCTGGCTGAGGAAGTTGAGATATGCAGCGACGAGCGCCATAATGCTACACCGGTGAAACATCTGCAGATTGTCTTCATTAGTGATTGCCAAGTCCTAGTGAAGAAAAACAAATCAATCCTCAATTACGGCTATAAGAACTCTCCCCCCTCCTAGGAGCAATACAAATTATATAGAAAGATCGATGACAGATAAGTGCGTATCTGCCTTCAAGGTCACAGAAGGTTTTCTCCATAATAGTTCCTTAGTCACACAGAGTTAACTCTTAGTGGGCTTTAAACTCTATAGTGATAGCAGGACATGTCCTGCAAAAAACCCACTAAGCTGGCACTCGAGGCTGTACATGGAAACCATCACAGACAAAAGTACAATGGTTTTTTAAATCTATTTTATTATTTTTTTTTTTTTATGTAAGTATGAAAGTCTAGCGTTTACGCTAAACATGAAGGCTTCTATTGAATGGAAGAGCATGTTCCCTGGCATGTCGGCATTACCCGGGAATCTCTTTCCGAGTCATTTTCCGGTAGCACGTAGTAGGAGATGGTGTCAGGTAGGGAAGAAAACTTTACAACTCCCGAATGCTCAACCTTACCCTTAGTAAATAAAGCCAGACTAAGAACTTAAACACAAAATCTTATTAGGATGGGTATTTTGCCATCAGGTAAGAATTTTCGGTTTCCATGCCATTGCTCGTAGTATGCAGTAGGAGATATAAGAAAGCGCCATCCGAGGGATGCGAAATAACCCGATAGAGGAGATCTCTTGCCAAAACAGTGATCTTCAGCCAACAAAGCCTCAAGCCAACAGAGCCCTGTATGGCAAAGGTTTGGAAGAATCTGCTTATGATTACCAAACTGGATCACAGACACGCCTGCTGCCTCTGCCCAAGATGCTAAGACACCTGAAGTAGAAGGAGCACATCATCCAGGAGGTCATTCCTTTCACGTCTTTGGGTAAGCTTTCTAGTCATTAACACAACCCAACTGGCAATAGCGGCTTGTGACACTTTCTTTTCGCAGGGTCTGGAAAGGGGATCTAGACGACTTCTCCGGGATGTTGTCTTATCCAGATAAATGTGCATCTGCAAACATCTAATGTGAGAGGCGGAATTCCTTCTCATTCATTGGGTTGGGACAATACTAGCAAAATTATTTGAAATAGGTGGAAAACGGATTATCTTGGACAACAAAACAGGGATGAGTCTATTCTTAGACCCAGGATACCCCCACGGTTTTGGATGGTTAAAGATGCATCCATCTCCAGGGATATTAAGGCACTGAATTTGAGGATACAGAAGATGACATCAGTCATCCAGGAATGGAATAATGCGTATGTCTTCCTGATACGGCTGAGATGAGTTTTGTAAAGGCACAAGGTGTTTGTGTGAGGCCAAATGGAAGCCCCTGAAACTGCAGATGCTGAATCCAAAAGAATGTACCTTCAGTGACTCGGTGCATGAAGCCCGTATTCAGGGACAACTGAGGAGATGAAGCCCTAATGAATAATATATCTGTTTCAACCTTCATCCAATCCTCAAGTCTGTTGACTTTAGCTTTAGAACAAACAGAACAAAGTTTCCTGCTGGGATCAACCAATGTAGCTTCACAATCCCGACAAGCTGGATAATTTGACTAGAGGTCGTCTTCTTGCTCGTCAGATAGGTCAAGGACAGCCGGTGTACAGCAGGTCAATAGGGGTGATTACGGCAGGCATGGTAGCCCCAGGCATGGGTCTTAGGTCTAGTTATCATCCACTTTGTCCACACCACTCCCTATAAAAACGAATTCAGCTGCCAGCCTGCCCAAATCCTGTAAAGCTCTAGCGATTCGACCAAGGATCCTACCCAGTAGTTAACTGGTCCCGAAGTACCCAACGTGGGCTGCACACAAGGCTCCCCCAAACTAACCGAGGCAGGCGACAGAGCCTGGGAATAGATGGCTCCCATGAGCTTGATAAAACAAACGGGAGGAAGATAACACCAGTCTAGGAGAGGCAGGTAAAACAAAACACAGTAAGGGGGGGATCAGGCCCTGCGCCATGCCAAATGCCCCCCATGCTCGTCAAACCCCTTCTACCCTAAATAAATAAAAATACAAACAAGACAGACACACACACCATATTACAATATCAGAGGTAAAGCAGGATACAAGCAGGCACCTAGGTAATTACCGATTAACAAAAAGGCAATGATCTTCTACAGATGAAGCCAGCAGCGTTCCAACAACTCACCTGCAAAGCGATTGCTACTCTAATTAGATCGATGACGACTTCTTCGTTGGCCAGTTCTATGGTCGTCAGAGACAATGTGGTATAAAGCAACTCGTAATTCTTGTGCACGTTATCGTCCTCCTTACAGCCAAGGTATATATGTCTGTACACCTGCTGCCCGTGCTGAGCATAAATGGAATGTGACAGAATGATTAAAACAAGTGAAGATGCCAAAAACAAAACATTCTTCCTGTACGATTGCCACCACTGATAAGAGACACCTGCAGAGCCAAAATAAAGAGGTGGCAAGACAAAATAACCACAACACAGCATAATATGTAAGAAATTACGGTTATGGTTCTCGTGCACTGTGGAATATATTTAAACCGGGGAAAGCACATCTTTGTATCTCTAACGTTTTGTCATATTAATGGCAGGAGCGCGTCGATATTTTGCTTCTGGGAATTCTTGTTCTTCCGTAAACCCTTTTCTGGTTCCAGATTTGGACTCTTGTGCACTTGCGTGTTCCCTTTGCTTTGGGACACGTTTAATTAAGCATGTACTTAACCCACCTAAGGGAATATTAAGAATATTGGTGCATCTTTTTGCCCAATGTTATGCTTGTGAGCGATACTGCTTCGCTGATAGAATCCACTATTATTTCTTATATATTACACCATTTGGCCATTGTTTCCATTTTTTTGAGATCTTTGTGCCCCTTAATTTTGGAGCCGAGTTACTTACAGACTTTAAGAGATAAAAAAAGGCATTTAACACACTCCCCACAACATCATTGCATTTCAACAAGACTGAATTCTCGGCAGAAGTTAGAAGAATACACCTACAAATGGAACATTCCATTTCATTGTTACTTACCAAGTTATACTCCGCCATTAAATGGTTAGCACAGCAGCTGCTTCCCAACCCCAAAAATGAGGAACGTACATGCTGATTTATACATGTTAATGTATTTTTACTTGAATTTTACCATTTCCTTTATTATTAGTAGTATTCCCCCCCCCCACCCTGCGTTCTTCTTGCCTGCTGATCGCACGTGATCAGGAAACCGGGCTCTATCCCAATAACTACCCTGACTTCCGTAACTAAAACTGTGGATTTTACTATTAAAACTTCAGATGTAATGTCACCGGTTACCTACGAGGCAAAAGACATAGCTGGCCAACTACAAGATGACATTGATTATGTGACCGGCAGCTGGTTAAGGGACCCCCAACGGTGAACAGTCTGTTGTGACGCATATCCCTGGAAGAATATTGTTTTGATGTCTCTCACCCCTCAGCCATAGGGTAACTTAATTGGAGTGGCAGGATCACAAAGTGCTATTCCCAGCATGGGAGCCAAGCAGCCACTTACATGTAAAAATAGACGTGGCTGATAGGACACAAGGGAATATATTTTGTAAGTCGCAAACAACTTGTTTTGACAGCATAAGTGATGTGCACTTAAAGTGACGTTAATGTAGGGAAAATGCAGTCGGAAATAAAGAGAGATGAGGAGATCGGCACTCCAGGAAACTTGGAGAGTCAACTGGTAACCATAATCTAAAGGCATCTGGACTTGAGTAACAAAACCTACTGATTTAACCAAGTATTTCCCTAACAAATCTTGTTAAATGACGGACTAGATTGCAAGCCCATGTGGGAACATTCTAAATGAGCTGATCCTCAGACACGCTAAACAGTACCCCTTAGAAGCCCACCAAAGATTGTTGTGACTCACTGATGGTGGCAACCAAATGGCTCTAATGACCTTTGTGCAAATGACAAAAAACTCACAGATGTTATTACTGTTACACCATGAAAGTTGCTTATATAGTATTTGGTTAGACAGATTAAAGAAGCTGTTCCACATAGGGGGGCCTCTTAAAATACCCCCAGGTAAGTTCTGCCATATGTAGAGTGAAGTAAAAGAAAGCTGTCACTTTGTTTTTCCCCTTTACGCTCCCAGTCTCTTAAAGTCCTGTCACCCCCCCCTACGCTCTCCTTTATGTATTTGGCTGCTAGGTTCAAACCAAATGTGTAGGGCCCTGCATTAAAGGTACGTATGGAAAATGCTCACTTAAATGGGAGTGATTTTCTGCCACTGACTGGCTACTCCACGCAGCCAATCAGCAGTCAGAATCAGTGGTCCATAGAAGAGACAGGGAGCTGCAGCTTCTCCTTAAATAAAAAACCGAAGGAAAAAAAAAAACCCATTCAGGAATGCATATTAACGTACTCATAAGATATTTAATATGCATTCATCTTTGGTGAGGCTGTCAATTATGTTAAACAGCCCCTTTAATACAGCATTAATAAAGTGAGATGTGTGTGTAATATTTCAGTGCAGTGATTTATACTTCAGGTCTTGGCAATAAATGTTTAATACAGGGAAGTTATCATTCCTTCACACCAGAATATTAAAGCCAAGCGCTAAATGACATGTTTTACAAGCGAAGCACAAATCTGAATACTGAAGCAGAGCTAAGCGACTTCTTGGATCGTTCCCTGCTCCAGTCACTTGGGATACTGAAAATGGCGTTTTCTCCCTTTTTCACATCTAATTATAGTCTTGGCTACTATCTGGAGAGCAATGCTAGATGTATTCGACTCAAATTACAGCCATTGTAACAGATTTGGGATGATGTGAAGAGATGCACATGCCATTGTTTGTTTCGTTCCATTTTCTTTTTTTTGTTGTTGTGTTTGAGTCTGCAAAATATTCCCTCCTTGTGCTTCCACTAATGCTCAGTTTTAGTTTTTGCACAAAATAATGTTCATAGGGAAGCTGCCATTTGTATGAGTTCTATCCCTGTTATCAGAGCCCTAGTTACCTAGTAGATGAGCATCTATGGATGAACGGACTTTATTATCATTGCCATAAAGCATGAGCTCAGTGTGGTGACTAAGCAGAGGAAGTCACCCCAAATATCACATGCATGACAATAATGGCGGCCTCTGGGTCTGCAGATAAAGGGAGTTTATCCCCTTAAGGACAATGGGCGGTCCCAAAACCCATTGAAAACAATGCATTTTGAGCCCGTACATGTACGGGCTTTGTCATTAAGGGGTTAATGGAACAAAATGAGATAAAAATATGTTTTTGTCAATGTTGGGGGTCATTATAGCGCTGGGCTTTATGCTCAAGGAGAAAAAAACAAACAAACAATGCTTCCATGGGACTTTTCAACCAAACTTATAGGTCATTGAATCCTGCCAAATTCTGCATTTGTGGACCTCTGAACCGGGTTAGTTCGCTACAAGATTGTAAGCTTGCGAGCCGAGCCTCTCCACCTAATGTATCCGTTTGTCTTAGTCTGTCAATTCTCGTCTTGTCAGACCCCTTGAATATATGTATTGTATTAAGCGCTGCGTAAATTGTTGGCGCTATATAAATAAAATAATAATAATTATAATAACAGAGTTTGCCAAACCTGCCATCAAATTTAGCTAACTCTCATAGTTCAGAAAATAGAGCCCTAAAAAAAAGCTAAACTATGAATACATATTGAAATAATGTAACTGAGCATATTCATCCTTTGTTTGTAATAATGAATATTATATATATATATATATATGAAACGTGGCTTACCTTCTTCATAAAACTCACATCTTGCCTCAAAATCTTCTCCCGTTTGATTTTGAGATCAGCAACATCAGGAATTATCCTTAAAAGAAAAATATATATATTTACGTTTATAGTGAACCGGCATCCATCAAGGGTTAACATATACATATAAGCATGCTGTATGTTGCTAATGGAAGATCCATAATCGGAAATCCTTGGATATAAACTACATTTCATATCTTATTGAACAGGAGAGAAAAGGAAGGTAAGCGGCGTCACAAATCAGAAGGGAGAGCAAGCAGGGCGCTGGGTGTCCAGCGAGAGGCATCGGCCTCAACTGGGTTATTGGGGTGCAGTCCTGGAGACCCCCATCTCCAGAAGGACACACTGGAGAGCGTTCAGAGGAGGGGGACAAAAATGTTAAATAGTTTGCAGGATAAAAATGATCAAGAAAGTCTAAACGATCTCAATATGTACGGCTCGAGGGGAGGAAAGGGGAGAGAGATGAGACGTCATTTAAATAGAAACATTTAAATACTTAAAGGGATTTCGCAAAGTAAAAGAGGGAAGTTTATTTCAAAGGAGGAGAAACGTTATAACAAGAGGCCATAATCTAGAACTAGAGGGTCAGCGGCTTGTAATGTACAGAAGAAGAATTGGATCAGATTAGGAAAGTAGATTTAGAAGGTATGATTAACGCATGGCACTATTTATAAGAACCAACCAGGGTAATTACTAGGTTTCGGGGCAACAGTCGTAGAACCTAATGGACCGCACCAAACAGTGCTCTGGCCCAAGGGTAACCATGGAAACATTGATTTAGAACTTTGAGCAGATTCTGTTTTTTCTGCTATTTATCGCTTTAAGAAATCAGAATACATTTTTGCTTTAACTGAACTGCATTTTTTTTTTACTCAAGTCATTTGAGCCCTGCTTTTACAATAAATTTAAAGAAAAGCCCCAAACTACGAAGTGCTTTAATGAGAAAACCATGACGTATATATTTTGTAATTGGAGAGAACGATCTGACAACCCGTAAAATGTGTTTTTAGTGGTCAACTGTTACAATTATAATAGCAGAAGTCAAACTCAAGGTCACATTAGTGGTTGCACGGCAGGTTGCTATAGCAACAATTTAAATGTCCGTAGGTGGCATGAACGTACTTGTATGGAACCGTAGTAATAAGGGTTAAAGCCTTAAAACCGTATACACGGGCGGAAAAAACCATCACTGGAGACATAAAAGCCAGGAATACGTGCTTTTATTCCAAATTAAGTTATTTACATAAACTGGAGAAAAAAAATCAAAACCTGATCGTTCCACTTGATATTGTATTTTACCAAAGTATCGTTGAGCGTTAAAACGATCTACACGCGAGCCACAGACGAGAACATCTAAAACGTTCTGCTTATGGCTTTGAGCGGATACTCTTCCCACAAGCTACTCCTATGTAGAATAAAGCATAGCATCTGTAGCATGTTTCGGGACCATGACATGGGGTACACCAACAAGGGGCCAATATGAGAATACAGCGTCCCTATTAAGGTCACTGTTATACCACCAGTATACAAGCCATTGGCTGACTTTTTTGGCCCCCAGGACACTCCCGGGCTGGGTGCTACTTAATACCCCTTGTCCCCAGCTTTCAGCCCAACGTCATTGCAGAGAACCGGCCCTTCCAATGGTCAACCGGGGGTGGTTTTATTAAAGGGGCTGTAAGCTATAGGAAGCGGCCCCTTACCAAGACTTACGATCAATATAGGATTTACATATTCATGCTTGTGATAACATTTCTACAAACCCATATCGTGTTGTCTGTATCCACACGAATGTAGAAGACTCTGGGTATGAATGAATCACACAAGAGGATCATTACAGCACGAAAGAGGGATGGAGGGATTCGGGCTAAAGGGGGATACTACAACTGTGACCAGCGTCATCACAAACCCCCAAGGAGAAGTTTGAGGAGCATGAACGCTTCTCCCATTGCTTGTTACTAATGGGACCTCACAAACTCCACTTATTAGACCGCTGCGAGATATTAAACCTACAGTGTATTTTATGGGTACACACAGAATGATGAGACCAGTGGGGATACTAGCGTCACATATGTACAACCTGAAGACAAACGATGCATTAAGCTGAAGGCGGAATTGAAACATCTCATCAAGGGTACGTGGGCAGGATTACTGTTAAGAGTACAATCACGGACAGACACTTAGTGGCTCTTTCATGGGACAGACTCACCACGGTTTAAAGGTTGGCAATAGGTTATAGAACATTTAAACATTGCCTTCTTTGTGCTGAGAGGGCATTAAAAACCAGAGCATTCCATAGTTATCTTTCAATATGAGATTACGACTGAGTTTTACTTGGCCCCTGACCCAGCCTGTGGGTAGCGAGACAAAAAAAAAGAAGAGATTCTCTTTGCTTAAAGCTGAGCGATACATCGGGGACACAGAAAAACTAGATTTCTTTCCTTGTCGGTAGGTTGTGACCTACAATATAACTCATAAGACTAGAAACCGTTTATTAACACACACTAACAAAATGGCTATTTTATAAGCTAATAAATTAATATATTTTAGCTTTAACCTCACCTAAAAATAATAAAGCGGAGACCAGTAAGGATAGACATTAATTTTCATGGAGTGTCAATGCTTAAGACAGTCCGGAAACCACGTCAGATATCACCGAATCAACAACCTTTTTGATATATCAACACGATATCAAACCCCTTGGACACGGTAACGCTTTTAGTATAATGTGGGAGTTATTTATAAAGAACAATATTCTGGTACAGATTCCAACGAAATGGTGCGTATCGGAAAGGGGTTTCAAAAACACCGATTTGGGTCTGAATTCATGGATGTTACCTGATGCCGCGTAGTTTGGCTCTGTTGTCGTGGCGATCTATGAGATTGTGAAGTATTTCTAGGACAAGCTGCCTCAGTTCACAATCTTCCATGAGCGATGGCGAAAGGAGAGGATCAAGGAACGGAGGAGGAAGAGCAGCAGCAATTGTCTTGGCTTTGTAACCTGATGTAACCTGCAAAGGAAAAAGATACTTTGTAACCCCACCATGTAGAGCAAACCTGTTCTCTAAGCAAGGAAGGAGACAATATGGCAAGACAAGTGTCTCAATCTGTCTAAAGGCTTTCCTTAAATGTGAACCACAATTAGTGGGGATATGCTGCTGGATTTTATATACATAGCTGCCAACTCTACCCGTTTCACTTGGCTGAAACCGAACATGACCCCCCCCCCCAACTTTTATTAAAAGCAACACCAAATTTAAACAAAAAAATTCAACAATATTAATATTAATATAACAGCAATCACACTCCTGTCATGCCCAGGCAACGAGTACATGCTAGCACCTGGGCATGGTAGGAGTGTGATTGATATATATATAACCACGCTTTTATTAAAAGTAAGTAACACCATAATTGGACTAAAACAAAAAAAAACAAATATATATATATATATATATATATATATTTATTATATATATAATAATTGCTAACCGCAATCACAGTGCTATCATGCCCAGGCAGCCAGTACATGCTAGAACCCAGGCATGACAGGAGTGTGATTACAGCCTCCCTATGCCATGCTATACCCCCCCCCACTTACACATCCATGCTATCACACACACATTCACAAACATTCATTTACTGATTCATATACTCATTCATTCCCTTAATCACGCATACTTGCTCATACATTGAGTTTGCAATCAATTCCTTGCTATCAATAATCGGAATTCTAGTGTACATGCTTAAGGTTTTTACCTTCCCAATAAAGAATCTCTGCCTGTATCGTGCCTTCAATAATTCAAATATTTGTTACACAAACTCTTGATAGAATTATCATGTATTGACCCCTTTCATTAAGCCTCGCAGCAATATCTTGATGACACACTTTAGAAAAGTGCATGTGAAAAAAAATATTTCTTCTATAAATGAAAACATTATTTGCAACATTTTTTTTTATTTACCGAGAACTTGAGAAATTTGAAACTAAAAGCCAGTCTTTTCATCTGCTTTGGTTTTGTACGCACATAGATAAGGGCTTTTGAGTGGAGAGCCGTGCAGAGTGTAGTTTTATTATTATTATTATTTCACTCGATCAGGAGTATGATACTGACAGCTCCAATATGCAAGTGAAAGTCTGGATTCTCTCTTAATCATTGTGGCGTATGCTCCATTAGAGAGACAGTATAACAACCCCATTAAAGCAGGGTTTGACAAATTTGGTTTGTATATAGGAGCCAGCTAAAAAAAAGTTAGGATCATTTTTTCCCCCCTTCCCCAAACATGTTTATTTTGCTGGTGCTTTGGGTTTGTCGAGCCTTGCCATAAACTAACATACATTTATAAACTAACACCATACACTAATACACACACTAACATTATATGCTGACATACATACACACTCTGGTTAGTGCCATATTGTAAGAAACACCACCATACACGCTAGCACCATGAATCTGGCACTACAGTACAGAAGACATACTGACTCTAGCGCTATACATATACACAAACACATGCTGACTGATAATACAGTATCCAAATACATACACTAACTCTTGCACTATAGATTACACACACGCACATGTATATGCGACTCTATAGTATACACACACTTGCATCATGACCCAGGGCAGCACCCTAGCCACCCACTTGCTCTTATCTCCGCGACCACCATCTACCATGCCGATTGATGGAATAGGCTGACGCAATGCACTATGAAGGCTGTGAAATTACTATCGAGGACACAGTAAACTTATTCTTAACCTCGTCCTATCACACTGATTGGATCTTGGTAGTTTCTGAAATTATATATAAAATCTACCCATGTGCCCCAATCTCAAAGTGGTTTTCAAGAACCATGGATGATTCTAAAGCCAAAGTGGTATACGATAGGCTCTCTCTAAGCAAAGCTCACTGGGGTTCATTAGGGAATAATCTGAGAACTACCAAAGCTTGGCCTGATACTTGGGCGTCTTTACTGAGGCTTACTTGGACTCCCATCCTACACCGGTCCTTAGTGGTCTTTTTATGATGTTTCCTCACCGTCACGTAATGCGAGGCTCACTTTTTGCCTACTGATTTTGTACAACGCTTGGCAAAAATACAGAACCTCTAGGCGAAGAATCCATTCTATGCTGATGACATTCCAACTGCTGATGTCTTTCCACTACCTAAAGCAAAGCTTCTAACGATCCACTTTCCACAAGCCCAACATCCTACTTCTTTCAGAAAAAGTGTTCAACACACTCTACTGCGCCCACCACATAATTGTTGCCACTATTATCCCATGTTACCTCTTTTGATGGATCGCAAACATCCCTGCAAGAAATAACAACTTGACGTGTCGTTTCTCTTGAGTTGGTCCCACCACCTCCACCAAGACTAAAACTGCTCTCAAATACCTATGCCCTTGTCCCCAAATATTTCCGTTGTGCCATGGGATCTACACCTCCATTCCCATCATCTGCCCCAACTATTGTCTTTAGCACTTTATGTACACCAATCAGTGGCCCATCAGTCTCCAAGCTATTAAAGCAACCAAAATCCAGGAAAGCCAACATATCATACAAATGCTTAAAAAAAATTAACTATTAGGTAAAAACAATAAAATATCGGGTACTAGAGCAACATCGACAGCTACACCACTGTCCAACCTACCATGTCTTCGTGTCTTTCAAGACGGCATGCTCTACATATTTAGCATCACAGTCACAAGGTGATAATAAATCATAGTGCATATGCTGGTTCAACGGTCTTACCATGAGCAGCGACCGCAGCAACATCAGCTGAATTCTTTTTGTTCCCATATCTCTAAAGGGATAAAAACAAAAACAATGTAAACATTTAGAATGACCAAATACCGCGGTGTTCTCAGTTCTCAACAACCCCCTTAACATAATACAACCCCATAGCGAGAATTTAAAATGAGTACTGCTTTCCAACATAAAACTGAAATCATATATATTGATTTCTACAACATTTTCATACTAACTAAAATTGCATTTTACTCAGAAACGGAATGAAATGCTAAAAAGGACACTCCAGCTACTGTGTACTTTAACGCTTATAAGAGCCGTGTGCGAGCTCTAAATTAACTTAGCGTTTGGGGCGACGCTTGCAGATGCACGTAGGGATTCATTTCAAGCGTTTGACCGCATGCACAGATTTTCACTGTAGCTCGGATTCGATTCATTCACTCACACGCGCAGAAATGGATTTCAATGGAAGAACTATCCAGACAGTGATTGGCTATAAGTAGATTACAAGGGGGTGTGGGTGTTAAGTACAATGAAGCTCTTTTTACTTCTGAAGGCAAATCTCACCTTTTCTGCTAAAGGTAAAGAATACATATTAAAACTACCTACAGAAGAACCCTAATAAGAGAGTCAATCTTCATTGGCGAGGCTGCATGGAACATTAACCTGTCCCTTTAAACTATCGTTATAAAGACCTGTCTACGTTACGGGGCTTCTCGTCAGATCTCCTAACAGTAAGGCTGTTGTGAGATTTCTTACCGAAACAATGCAACCCATCTTTTCATGCAGCGACTCTGCCAGGAGAACGGCGTGTTGCCATGACAACAGCCACAAGTCACCATGGTAACAGACACGAGGAGATTATATTTATTAGCAGAATCTCTTTTACCTTTTGCAAAAAAAAAACCCGCCGTCCCATAAAAAACATAAATAGCACGAGAAACACAAAACCGGGAGATGTCGATCCTTACTATGCAGCTCAACCGCTAAACGGCTGATCGCTCCAGAAAACCGTGCAGATGTCCTAAAAATACAACTTGGTGGCCAAATGCTATCCTAAATACATTCAATCCCCAAGAAATCATTGGGAGAAGCAAACCAATACCTCCATCGTCTTTAAAGTGTCCCGATAAAATATATATATTTTTTTTTAATTCCTAATAAAACGTAGAAGACTAACTAATAGTATATTATTTAATAAAAAAAATAATTCTCAAAAAATAAATTGAACGTGTTCACGTGGGGAAATAAGAGTATCCCCTTACTGACCAAAAAAGTACAGTAATTATTGTATTTGATATTAAATTTAGTAATATAACCAGACACTAAAAGCAAACTAAATGTTTCCTGCCTTATCTACGAAACATAATACAATCTCACTCATGTAGGGGGCTGCATTAGTGGCAGGGTGAGAATTATTTTGGTATCGGAGGAGAAAGCCGTTGCATCCTGGGATAAGCATGTGTAACGGGTTATTTTGGAGGTGCGTGGCTGGGTGTATGAATGTCCTCGGTTGCCCTTGTATCGCAGCAGAAAAGGCTGCGGAGGTTGGTTGAGCACGTCGTCTCTAAAGCCCGGATTGGTTTCCCCCGAGTGCTTAATCTCTATTGAAGTGAAGTCTCATAAGAGTTACTTCATTGCTTAGGTCTACTGAGCTTATAATTAATCAGAACGCTCAAGTATTCAGAACAAACACCGGTTACATTTCACTAGGATACAATAAGACGCCATAAACATACGCTGAACCCTCCCTACTTCTAGCGGTCCCCAGTCGTGATGTAACTACATACATCATGGATTTGGTATGTAGTAGTGACTCTATACCAGGCACGTCCAAAGTCCGGCCCGAGAGCCAATTGCGGCCTGCGTTCCGGACTGATAAGGCCCCACATATAAGTTGCCCAAATATAGATCTGTTTTTAGATATTAAGGGCAGAGTGATTTAACACCTGTTTAGATTTGTCATCCAAGTCACAAAATGAAAAGTATGCCGTTTTCAATAAACTTTGCATAAAATAGTTAATTTGCATTTCATTTTAATGGTTCAAAGAATGTAAGGCAAAACGGTCGGCCCTCGCACATGTTCACTTCATCAAATCTGGCACCCTTCGAAAACAGTTTGGACATGCCTGCTCTATACTCTATTCTATTGGGCTAATGATCAAGCAGAAATCATCGGTTAACATATCGGTCTCAAGCAAAAAACACGAGTTGTAACCAATGAAATTTTTTTATTAGATCATTACCTCTTTTAGTACCGAAGAAAAACTATAAATATTTGCAAAAAATGCAGATTTAGGACTGAAACTCAGATAGTGAGCAGTAACTAGAGCCAATGAGGGAAACTTTTAATCTTATACCTAAATCTTTTTGGAATTGTCTAGCCCTGTATTTAGGTTTAGGGTTCTATTGCAGCGAGTATTTGGAAACCTTGTGTTCATTTTCATCAGGTTCCCAGGAGGCTGATGACTTGGGGGAGTTGAAGGATAGGTTTGTTAGAGGAAGCAGTTGAAGGACTGTTGCTTTTTCGTAAGGCCGTTTAGTCGATCTGTCCTTTACCTGGTTAGATGTTCTTGGCATCACAGCTATTTACAGGACTTTTGCAGCAGAGCTTTGATCGCAGGGAGGTGGATCGCTCTAACCGGTTCTATACCATTTCCCATTACCCTTCAAGCACTATAAAGGCTAGCCATGACCCCATGTGCAACCAGCTCCACATCCAACCAGAACCAGGAAGGGTTGACACCTGGACCAGCAGGGGAACTTCCCGGTTACGGCACATGGGATTCTTTTCTGTTGGAAAATGTACTTATGGATAGACTTGACATCTGAAAACGGGTGTCTGCATTTCCGTCCTATTATCCAGTACGGAGCTGCGTACTTAAAGCGTGGCCAGCGGCCACCACAATGAAGTCATGGCAGGCAGTCTTGTTTTGTAAGATGGGAGAAGAGAGACTTCTAAGAACATCCATCATCAGGATCCCGAGCATTTCTACCAACAGAGGCAGATTATGCGGAGGGTATAGATCTATGGAATAAGTATTTCTATTTTTATTTTTTTTAATATAAACTTCCCACTCCTCAATGGTAATTCTATAACAAGAAGTCTCTTCTAAGAACAGATAAGGTAAATCCAAAATAACCACAAATGGTCAGCAGACCAGTAACGGTGAGCAATCAGATCTTTTTTGACCTTGACAAAGGCGATTGTCGCCCGAAATGTCGGGTAAAGAACTCACGGGCACTGCCTTGATCTTATATTGTGCCATCTACTGCTGCTGTGCGCACAACGTTCACGTTACAATCCGTGATGACCATTTGTGATTTTGTGTTGGCTATTGTGTTGCATTGTGGTGGCCACAGCTCCTGCTTTTTGTCTTCCAATTATTTATGATGTATTGGTGTGCTTTCCCGAAACTTAATTTTTTTAATAAAAGCTTAAGATCCGACAATCTCTGTACCCAGGATAGATAAGGTACGGTGTACCAGGCCAATAATCTCTCTACAAATAAAGACTAATGCTCTGCCATTCTGAAGTACTAGCAGAAACATTCCTTTCTAATCACTTCATGGCAGACAATCCTTGTTGCAAACACAATTTGTCCTACCAGTAAGTGAGAAGAATCAACTACTACATAAAGCTTAGGTTGTGTTCCTAATGCCATCAACAAATTACTTAATTTACTGCGGAGTTATTTAGACAACGGGAACGTCAGATTGAGTTTAGAGGCGGTAAATGAGGGGCTGTAAACTGGGCTTTTTAAATAAATAACCTCAGTCTGTGGCGAAGTAGGTGAGGAATAGAAATAACACACAAAATCTGAATTAAAAGCCAGAAAAAAAAGCTATTATACGTGGGTGATAAACTCACAGCTATGTACATGCTTGATTCATTAGACATATGTATGATACGTTAATAGCTAAGCGTGTATGAAATTAGATTTGATTGAGTGGAGACCCTTGTACTTTAATAGAATAACTTAATGAGTTATTAAAAAAAAAATAATCATAATAAAAAAAAAAGAAAGTCCAGAAAATGCAAAGCATCTAAATGCCTGATCTTGAATGAAGGCTGTTTTAGTTAAAAACCCCTCCTGGTGCCTTGGACGGTAAGGATGCAGGTTGCTTACTTCTAGTCAAAGGCACTAATAGCAAATTAACACGGAAGGTCAAGAGCTGCTGGAAAGCAAAACAATGTTTATCATTCGGGTTCTCCAGAAATACCCCCGATGGCTCTAAGAGGGTCACCAGACTGAATGACATCAATTTGTTACTATTATTAACAAATATAATGCTTATAAAAGACAGAGGGAATGCAAATGACGAGGACCTGAGCAAGTAATGATTTAGGTATTTAGTCCCACATTGGCAGAGTTAGAAATATAGAATTTGGCAGATCATTCACCCATCTTGTCTGTCTGTTTTTCTTGTTGGAAAGGCTCAGACCTTAATCAGTTGTGGGTCTCATCTTAGATTCAGGAGCCGTATGCCTATCCCATGCATGTTTAAATCCCCTCACCATATTACTCTCTACCACGTCTGCTGGGAGGCTGCTTCACTTACCTACCACCCTCTCAGTAAAGTAAGAACTTTCACACATCTATCACAGGAGCAATACTAAAATCAAGCAACTATAATATGTATGGCTTTATATTCATCGTACTCTGCAGTGTTGTGCAACGGGTATTGTACAGAGGTTTTAATCTGAATTAGAATCTCCAAGAAGACTCATACCCAAGCTGGCTGGTATCAAGAGTGTTAGAAGACGATCCGAACACCGGGACCTTCCCCATGATGAACATCATAATTTCCGACCTTTGGTAATCAGGTAAATTGCTTCCGAAAAATCCTGCAGAAACGATAAAAAAAATAAATAAATAATAATTTGGGGAAAAAAAAGAAAATGTTCTGTATTAAAAGTTGAAACAGTGGAACAAGCAGCTTTAACATTGTCGCTGCCGCTACTGTAAACACCGGATAGTCAATCATACAGCCAGAGAGTGTTTCACAGTCGGCCACATTCATTAGCGGATAACAGGCTCCTTGCAACTGAAATATTTTGCTGTCGAGTGCTTTTGCCTTTTTTCCCCCCTCCGTCGTTAATTATCCCGCAAGCTCACAAACACATTCCCAACGTAATGAATGGCTTGCGAGAATAGGAAACATCGCATGCGGGGAGCTGGCTTTCTCTAAGGAATGGAGCATGATATTTTTCACGTATTATGTTATTTTTGTCACCGTTGGGGGAAATAGACAAACAAGCTCTTCTTAACACTTCAGAGTTCTCAGGGACGTCTAACCTCATGAACAGATGTGGATAACTGCCACAAACTAGACACCTGATCAGATTTGGGGGAATTCTTTACCGTGATCTAGTGAATATAAGACTTAGTGTTGTTTTGAGTACTTTGTTACTTTGGCAGCCTAGCGTTTCATGCAGAACCCCGAACTCTTGATGGGAAACAAGCATGGGACACCCAGCTCCAGGGTATATGCCGATGCAGCGTCATGTGTCGGGGTAATTAATATTTAGTTTTAGAATTTACATAGCTAGATCTAGAATTATGGGAAATGCGGTGCATTAACATACCCCACCTCGATATTACGCCACATCAGATGTCTTGGGAGTTACAGATCAAAAGGACGCTGGTTATTTTTCCAAAAACAAGATGTGGTCAAAATATGTATAATGGTGGCGGTATAACGTATAAACGAGGGGCCTGTGTAACTGTGGGTCGGGAGTTAAAATGTGACATACCGTAGTGCGTGTGTGTAAGCGTGAGAGGCAGAACGGAAGTTAGAGGATGAAAAATGTAAAAAGGAAGGCAAGTGAGAAAATGGGAAAGATAGAAAAAGCAAGCGAGGTTCAAAAAAGTGGGAGGAAAGAACAGAACAGGGTTCCAGTTCCGGAGAAGGAGCCCTTCTTATATAATTAGTCCAGGGCACGCAGCTCCTTAATCAGGCCTTGTATAATTTTTTTAAATATATTTATCAGTCTTTTTCTGTGGCTGAAACCTCAAATTGAACAGAGTGAGACTCACCAATGGTCTGGATGATGGCATTCTGCACAATCCGTTCGTCGCTCTCTTTGGAGCTGGAGCTGAAGGCTGCGCTCCCTGCAGAACTCCTCCTGTCACCGAGCTCAAAGTCAACGCTGAGCGTCAAGTGCTTCAGAAGAGTATTAAACACCTCGAGAACGGTGGGACCTAAGAGGCAAATCCAGAGGTACGTAAAGCCTCGCGGTTAAAGAGCCAGACCACATCTAATTTTAAATGCATCTTAAATAATAAACAATTGTGTATCTAACGCCAAACGTTCGCTGTTCTTGCGACTAGAGAACAGAGACCTCAAAAGGAATACATTAAACCTCGATTAATATTCGGCAAAATGGAAAAAAACCACCATCATCTACAGGTATATTGGTCAAGGTTGACCCATTAGCTTAGCATGGCTTAAAGGGGCTGTTCCACTTAAGATTCTTAGCTTTATACCTATTAAGCAAATGAACCATAGCAGATCTGTTTATTCCCCTCAATGTTTAAGCATATAAAAAAAAAATCACAGAAACGGTCAAAAGCCTTTTTGCTATGGCAACAACTTATTATTTATTGTTTTATATAGCGGCAACAACTTCTGTAGCGCTGTACAATGGGTAGACAGGACATAACAACAATCAGTACCCCTGCCTCACCATGCTCAAAGCATACCATACCGTCTCATTGATGAGGCCGACTGGACATTATCTCTGGTTGTTAACTTCATAACAGGAAACTGTTTAAATATTACACACACAAAAAAAGTTTGGGATCACTTAGAAACGTCCCTGTTTTTTTTTTTTTTTTTAAAGAAAAGCATGTTTCGTCCATTAAAATAACATGAAATGGATCAGATATCCAGCGCAGATGGGGTTAATGTTGTAAATGACTATTGCAGCTGCTGATTTTTAATGGAATCCTTCATAGGCATACAGATGCCCTTTATCACTCCCATCACTCCTGTGTTCCAATGGCCCTTTATCACTCCCATCATTCCTGTGTTCCAATGGCCCTTTCTCACTCCCATCACTCCTGTGTTCCAATGGCCCTTTCTCACTCCCATCACTCCTGTGTTCCAATGGCCCTTTATCACTCCCATCACTCCTGTGTTCCAATGGCCCTTTATCACTCCCAACACTCCTGTGTTCCAATGGCACGTTGTGTTCGCTGATCCAAGTTTAAAAGGCTTTTGCTCTTATGTTACAGCCAGAAATCCTCTTGTTTTCAAGGAAGTCAGCTAAGTGACCCCAAACTTTAGTAGTGTATTTAATATAAATCTATATCTATAATATACACACACACACATATATATATATATACACACAATTAAGTTGTGAAATTGTTCCGTAGCCATAGAAGGTTCGGAACACATAACACCAACATATTCCAGTGCAACCTATTTGCTAAAACCATATTTTAATTAAAATGTCAAGCACCAAAGTTTTTTTTTTTTTGCAAATTAAACACCTTTTCAAATCACCTCCGGCGCTTTTTACACTCAGCTCGACACAAATCCATGTTTCAAATTTAAAATGAGGGAAAGCCTCCCCGGATTTAAATTGACTTAAGTTGTATAATGTAACACTGAAAGACGCCTGGCATTATTCCCAACACAGGCTTTGTTGGGTTTTCTAATTTCAGCATTGTGGGTAGCCATCAGAGCGTCGGGGGTAATGACCTACGACTGTCAACCCGCTTTAGGTAACGGAGCCAGTTTAAGACACATATGCAGCTTTCCATATACATGTATATTGCCTTGTGACCACTTTAGCACTGCCTCGGCCACGTTACCACCAAATCAGGGCTTTAGGGTCACCGCTACGCGTTCAGCAGCTTAACTTGGGGTCTATAATATCTAGATACGTATTAAGTCTATTAAATAAAATTGTACGCTACATCAGCGTGCTTGGACCACTTTGAACTATTTAACCCCTTCGTGACAATGGCCGTTTTAACATTTCTGTGCTGCTCGTGTTTAGCTGTAATTTTCTTCTTTCCCGTTTACTGAACCCACACACATTATATATTGTTTTTTTCAGGACAAGAAGGGCTTTCTTTAGATGACATTGTTTTGATTGTATCGTATTATTTACTATTAAAAAAAGTATAAAATATGGTGAAACATTTAGAAAAAAATGACTGTTTCTAACTTTTAGTTGAAAAATCTTTTACTCATCTATAAAAGGTAATAAAAAAACCTGCTAAATAGATTCTACTATTTGTCCTGAGTTTAGAAATACCCAATGTTTTTATGTTTTTTTGCCTTTTTCTACACATTATGGGGCAATAAGTACAGGTAGCGTTTTGCTATTTCAAAGCCATTTTTTCCAAATCTGGTAATTCTTCCCCCCATGTGTCATTTCGGGTATCTTTGAAGCCGGCCAATGCAATTTACTCCATCAAGTCATATATTTTTGAAAACTAGAGAGCCCAGGGTATTCCAAATGCTAGTATTTTAACCCTTTCCAAGCACTTATTCTACCATCAGCCTTTGTCAAACTTTATGGTAGTAATTTTTTTGCATTTGTTTTTTCACACACATTTTACTTCAGGTATGAATAAACAGGTTCTGGTATATGTCACTATCACAAAACACCCCAATATGTGTTCAGCAACATCTCCTGAGCGCAGTGATACCCCACATGAATGATTTTGCCTGGCTGTTTGGGGGTAAAAGGGCCACATTTGGGGCATGCACATTTTTCAATGTTGAACTTTGGCATTTGGGGATCCACTGCCCATGCCCTATTTGGTACATCTTTGAGCCGGGCCATTTCAGTGTGCCCAACAAAACCATATATTTTTGAAAACTACACACCACAGTGTATTTTAAATGCTGGTATTTTAACTCTTTGCATGCACACATTTTACCACCAGCATTGTTTCAAAGTTTGCAGTAGTATTTTTGTGTGTGTATTTTTCCCACAAACACATACTTTATGTATGAATTTACAGCTCCTGGTATATGCCGCTGTCACACGACACCCCAATATGTGTTCAGCAACATCTCCTGAGTGCAGTGATACCCCACATGCATGGGTTTGTCATTTTTTGGGGGAACTAAAAGGCCACATTTGGTACGTGTGCATTTTTTTAAATTGGAAATTAGATGTGTGGCCATCCTTCCCCCCCGTGTTAATTGGGACATTGTTGAATCCGGCCAATTCAATTTACCCCATCAAATCATAAATTTTTTAAAAGTAGACACCCCATGGCCATTTAATATGCCAGTATTTTAACTCTTTCCATGCGAGAATTGTTTTAAGCTAATATGCTAATTTTAGGACTTGCTCACAAAAATATATTTTTTATATATATATATTTTTTTTTGCCTTTTTTTTACATTTTTTTTTCAACTTGAAGGTTCCCCTGATAGTGACATCAGTGGGAAATTATTTTTACATTTTACTGGTTTTTTACTATTTTTTTCTAATTATTATTAATTTTATTTTATTTTTAATTTATTTTTACTAATCACACTGTGATTAGAAAGCTGAGCTCCATTGACTTGCATGGTGAATGCAGTACCTGTATTCAACCTGCAAGTGGAGCCAGAGTTCTCTAGAGGGTCTGGAGACCGTCTAGCAAACTTTTTAGTCTTTATTGTTTTTTTTACAGGGCGGCCGCCATCTTGCTTGATGGCGAAGATCACCTGCAGCGGCGGCTGTGACCGCTCTCCGGAGCGGTCACAGTCCATCCCAAGGTAAGTGTTTGGTGTCGCTGGATGCCTCCTGATCGAGGCATTCCAGCGACACCATTTAAGTTTAGGAGGCGATCGTTGATCGCCTCCTAAACGCTTTTAAAACGGGCATCCGCCGCCATACAAAGTATGGCGGATGTTGACGCCCCGGGGAGGGGCCAGAGATGGCCCCTTTGTGCCGATCATGGCGTTGCTGAATGCCTCGAGGTCGAGGCATTACAGCAACGCCGTTTCGGTGCAGAAAGCGAAAATAGTTCGCTTTCTGCACCCGTTTAAAGACGTGCCGGTCCTGGCACGTCAATTGTCGTCAAGGGGTTAAAATGCATTTACTGCCACCCCTCAACAGATAGCACAGCACTCCCACCTTATTCATGGTAGAAGAGATGGAGTATGGGTTTTGGACTGTCCCTTAAAAGTCAACATAGAAGAGATCAAGCTTTACTTGCCAATTGACCCTTTAGCTGCAATAGCCACGGCTTCCAATAGGACTTGGACAATCCCAGCACGTATTCGCGGAGAGTCTCTCTTATGTAGATCAAGATGACCGAGGATCTGCTGGATCACATGATGGGAGTACTGAGCCTGAAACGAAGAGAGGATAAGGGATAAGATAAGGGGCAAAAGGACAAAAGGTCTTATTAATTCTGTGAGACACGAGCGCAGAAGGACCATTGAACAGAGGACTATTAAAATTACCCACACTCTCCTGGGCAGGAGAAAAAAAATAGCATGTTATCTTTACGTTTTCCCTTTGCGGGAAGAGGGAGAAACATTGTTTCTCACCCTCTTCCCTCCGATCTCCTCTGCACTGATCACACTGTGATCAGCAAGCAGGGCTCCTGTCCTCTAGTGACCTTCTGGTGGATGTCAGCAGTGAATGCCCGATTACGTAAAAGCGCTCACACAAATACACATGATCGGCTGGCAAAAAAACAGCGATGCGTCTTTTGCTGGCAGGGGGAGTCCAGGCGATAAGACAGTCTGATCTTCCATGCAGCGGAAAGACGCAGGACGTACAGGTACGTCCCAAAGGTAATCCTGCCACACTTTTTGTGGAGTCCATAGTGTAACAAGGGGGTTTAAAAGGTTATATATTGGAAACATACTAACCTGGATAGAGTACATTATAATTTTAAAACAGGACACCGCAAATTCATTGGATTCCCAGAGTTTATGATGATCCAAATGCCTAAAAATAAATAAATAAAAATAAATAAATGGCAAAGATGCCTCTTACTATCTCTCAACTTTGCTTTAAATTGTTTAAACATACTGTTAGGCAACCTTTCCTGGGACTTAATTTACTTACAAGGCCTGAAAAAACATCACAGACATGCAAAGACGTATGGGTGCATATACAGATCTATCTATGCCCCGTAGACAGACTGACACAACGCATTACCGTTCCCTGCCAGCATATAGTACGCGCACGCTAACCCGGTTTGTTCGGTTCATGAATTATTCAGCATGTGAGAATTTTTTCTAGCGACTTGTCTGTGTGTTCCAAAGATCTCCCCGGGACGCCGCTAATGTTTCTGGCATTATTCCACCAAAACTATTAGGAAAAGGAAAAAGCATTCCCTTGTGCCTCAGAAAGTCTCACAGTTCTTGCTATTATGATATTTTATGCTATTTAGCTCACTAGCCTGACCCCCCCCCCTTTTTTTAACACAATGTTTAATGATGTAAAAAGTAAGAAAGAAATAAAAAAACCCAAACAGATCCACAAAACATTGGAGTGGGTCCTAACATATTTCTATATCTTCTTTGCTGTAAGTACACATGTACCATTATTTATCTACTTAAAGGAGCTGTAAGTAAGAATTTATTGGGTTGCTTAGCAATAGAGTCCTGTCATTCTTTCTAAGCCCCTCCTCTATTTATAACAGCAATCTGGAACTAATTAAGAGGCTTCACACAGGTTTTCAACAAGAAACTACAGAAGAAAAATGATAAATTCATTAAAAAAAAAAAACAGGAATGGGTTTATTTAACCACCGTAGCATATACCGTAATTTAAATATTTTTGGATTTATATTCAGAAACCTATATTTGTATACATTTTAAAAAAAAATCATTAAATGTCAGCCATGTCCCCGTGCTGAGCAGCTGCAGAAGTTTATCATCAGGTAGACATGCTAGGGATCTACAGAAAGAAGGGAAGATGGAGCCCTAGATTTTATAAGGAGGAGGAAAAAAATAACGTGACTTGAGGAGAGGAGACTATTCCTATGAATAATGTATTACAAGAAGGGAACAAGGACCATTACATTTGAGGAATACTGTGGCAAAATATAAATAAAAACGGTGCTAATTGCCCATAACGGTATGATTCAGGAAGCCAAACAAAAGCATGCCATAATGGAAATATAATTAGAACCTTGCTTCATTTAAGGCGCATAACTCATAAAGCACGGGGTTCTTTTGTTCACGCCGCCAGTATTACCGTAACAGAATAACTTACAAGGTTCTCGCTAATTAGGTGAAAGAACTCGACCGGTTTCAAAGGAAAAACATGTTCTTTTGGGTTGGGGGGTAAGGCTACCCATACAAAGGATTAATGAAGGGTGTAGTCGTACAGTATATTACATTCAATGTCCTGTCTGTGAAAGGGAGCGTTTGTGGCAGACTTCCCGCAGCGTAATGAATAACCACGTTATATAGAAATGCCCCACTGCAGCGGGAGAGCTTATCCTGCACAACAACCAATCACATGATCCTTCTTATCGGACAATTTAATTGGTTACTATGGTTTTGTGGGCTGGACTGTCATTTCCCTCCCAATATTCCAATGCATTTTATTGCATGCAAACTGGTGAAGCCATCCTTTCCTGCTCTGGTCTGCCTTTACTGAAGCAGGAAGAGTACTTGGGTACACTTCCTGTCCATGTGTGTCGGGTATCCCACTGAAATCAATGGGCGTGGTGGCAGCCAATCAGTGTTCAGCTATCGTACTTTCAGAGTCATGCCTGTGACTATATTACCCTACCAGTACAAAACCACTAGTAAAAAACTAGATATTAAAAAGAACGCTCCAAAATCTTTTTTATAACGTTATTTATACCAACATATTTGTCAACTACAAGCAGTTATTATAGCAAAGATAAAGTTTATAGCTGCTAGAGTATATACACAGATTAATGCATCAATTGTACTGCGCATACATACCAGGGGGTGAGATTTCACCCCATTTACTTACGCAAACACCGGTCTCACAGCATTGTTCATGTTCCCATAAGCAGCTCTGCCCAGCAGTTCTCGGAAGCAGTTTTCGGCGAGCACACCTGGGTTCTCCTCCTTCTCACCTGGTGTAGGGGAAGCAGGAGGTCCAACCCTGCTAAAATAAATGGCAGCCGTTACTCATTCCTTTCTCACGTGAGCTTTCCAGGGGTCTAAAGAACTCCCTCTTTGGAACATACGGGAAGTGCTCCCCATCATTTCAACGCCAGAGCTTTCCTGCTGGCGATTGCCTGCTTCAAGAAGCTAAAGGTAGTGCTAAACGTGGGCAGCCCATGGAGTGGGACACTGGAATAAAAGTACGTTTTTTGTTTTTACTGCTAAAGCCCTTGAACTCCTTCAGGCCCAGGGGCCATGTCATTTATGGCCATGACATCACTGGGCTCACAATCAATTTTATATTTCATTTTTTCCCCCCCTTGATTTTTCTTTTATTTTTTTCAGAAAGGGAGAAACTATTTCTCCCTCTTCTCCTCCAGATCTGTCTGTGCTGATTACAGTGTGATCAGCAAGCTGGGCTCCCTAGCCCAACATTGCCAGTTGCAAAAATGGCCATCATTCAGCAGGGGGAGCAATGGGAGAGCCCTGAGGAGTCCAGAAAGAGCCTGCTGAGGCAGGTATGGCCGGCTACTCTGCTTTTGGGGTAAATGAAGTCTGAATTTACACATTGACAACGAATCTTTAGCCAGAATGCAGCTGATCTCCCTCAGCTACCCACCGCTTAGCATTAGCTACGAAATTAATACTAAATATAAAGGTGGGTAAATAACAAAAACAAATTAATAACTAATAGCAAACCTAATTAAAGCAATTCTGCCTACAAAGCAAGTAACAATATATTTAGCTCTTAAGTTGTCATCCTATATGAGGCAATCTCCTGTAAGTGTGCATGGGCCACCCTTGGTGCCAATAGGCTTTGGGCTTCATACATTCCCCCTGACAATGTATAACGAAATGGAAAATTACCGCAAAGGGAAAGCAGCCATTGGTAAAAATTTCAGAAAGAAGCATCTGAGAGCAAACACAGCCATAAATAACAGTCGTGTGTATTATTACATTTTCGGAGATATATATATTCTAGTTCCTCCAGGAGAGTGCTGCGTGTTCATATCAGTCGGTTACACTACTAGCCAAATGTCATGGACCCGAAAAAGCACAAAAAGGCTGAGAAGCGATTGAACAACACAGTAAGGGGATTTAAACACACGACATAGTCATACAGCTCCTGAACCGAAGACGAGACCAACGACTGATTAAGGTCTGAGTCTTTACAGCAGGAGAAACCAGCGACTAGATGGAGAGAATGGGGCAGATCAGCCATCATTGTCATTGATTGTTTCTAGTCACCTATGGAGGAACATATTTGCTTCCCAATACCTTTCCGTGTCTTCAATCTTCTGCATGTTGAAGAGCAGGGACGGAACGATCTTGTCCATGTGCTGTGGCTCCCATATAGTTGCTCGAAGCTCATCGTTAACAGTTTTCCGCACCACTCCCTGGATACCTCGAATTCCTGCGATTCTGATCCTTAAAATGGGGTTAACAAATTAACTTAAGTTTACTGTAAAATGTTTAATGTATGTACATTCTACCTTTTTATACGTGCACATTTTTCTTAAGTTAGAGATGGATAATTCTAAAAACACATCACGGGGGGGGCAGCTTCCATCTGGACTAGCCAGCTGCTACATTATATTATTTGTTATTTTATAAGCCGTTTAAGGATGATGTTGCACCTGCTCTGATTAATCCAATACCTTTGTAACCAAAAGCTTTGTACATGGGTTGTACTGATTGTTAAACCTTCAATGAAGCAGATTCGCTAATATTTGTGAAAATGTTTTGTCCAAGTGGAACAGCCCCTTTAATTTCACGTGCTTTGAAGCTGCACAGCTTTACTAAGGAAGGGTATAACAAAACGGGGTATAAAATGATATATTTGGCTTACTCGGTTCGGATTTCAGGGTCGGCGTGGCACGAGTGGCACATGGCGCTGAACCGGGACACGAAGAAGTCGTAACGTCTGTGGTAGGACGGCGTGTCTTCTTCAATATTTGCAAACTTGACAAACTGGAAGACATGGGATGGGATTCGGTCACGCGCAATCAAACATGAGCAGTTTCTACCTAAAGGCATAACATTAAGCGGGAACTGCAGCCTTTGCAGCTTTTAGCATTGAAAACGAGTTAAATCCGTCCACGGCTTGTGATCTTTGGCAGTCAGTGGAGCTGTTTTGGAGAACGTAACCCCAAGGGAGCTGCAAAAACGCTGGACAGAATCGAATCGGAACCAGAATTTTCAAATCAAAGCCGGACTGAATCTGTAAGATAAGAGCCTCCAACTCTTCCTTTATCTTCATCGGTCTTACAAATGAATCAAATCGGATTCTTCACCAAACCTCCATTTGATTCTCAAGAAGAACCTTTATTGAGGCCCTGTTTGCCAAGTATGAGTCTATAACAGCGGACAAACTTATTTAAAGGGACAGTTTAATGCCCCTGGCAGCCGAACTCTAGCAGAATCCATATTACATTAGTCTGTGAGCAAACCTAACCCTCTGCGAATTCTTACATTAAAAAAAAACAAAAAAAAAAATAAAACCACCAGTACTAGAAGCTGCAGCCCTGCTGCTGCAGATGCCCAACATTTCTTGACTGCTCCTGCTTCTAGCAGCCATTCAGGATCGGGAAATGTTGTAAGTACCAGAAGGCACGCTGTCCAGCTGTGGCATTTGAAGTCTATGCTTGGCTACTAATGAGTTTCTCTCTTTTTTGGGGGGGGGGGCTGGAATTTGCTCCAGAACCGGCACCGTCAGCTCATCTCTCTTTTAACAAACGCCGGCTTTAAATAAGATTAGGATTTATTTGTTCCAAAGATGCAAACAGATAAAACCAACAATTCCGATGCCGGGATGTCGCTTATTAAATGGAGACGTCAAGGCGTAAAAATAGCACAGGGAGCGATTAAAGCGATAACATCAAACGGAATTGCGGTTGCCGGAAGGATAACATTCTTGACCTAGTTTTTGTGAGATGAGATTTTTGTCCCCGCCGAGGAATAACAAGCCGAAATAAAGACTGCATTCCGTGCCGAAAATCCGACCGTTCCGCAGATAAAAACGTAGCACGGCAAAAAAAATCATGAAAAGGTAAAAAGTGCTGCAGAAACAGCGTTAGAGGGGAACCCCCACCATGTATTTCTTATTACTAGTATCAGATTAAAGAGAAGTTCTCAAAAATAGTGGTTTCTCTCTTTTTTTTTTAAAATCTAGTTTTCATGCAGCCTTTTGTATCTCGCTGTTATCTGAGCTCAACCTAACCGACAAACATACCGACAACAGAATGGCTCGGTCTTAATCTACTATTCAGATACTCTGACTAATGAGATAAACATACTTACTAGAAGATAACATTTAAAAAGCTCACAATAGCCACATTAATTATATACAAGCCTTTAAGAATGTTATAGTAAAAAAAATACAAAAATAAATAACATTTTACTGTCAGAAATAGCTTAAAAATATATTTTTATGCAAAATAGAAAAGCGCACAACCTAAAAAGCAGATTGCTGCTCCTAGAATCATAATGACCAATTAATACACAAAACAAAGCCAGAAAGAAAAAGAAAGCTATCCAAAAAACACCTAAGGCATAAATACTGGGGATCCCGTCACACTCCCGGCCATATATCGCTTCCCGGCACTACGTCAAAAGTACCAAGCAGAAAATACTATATTTTTGCCAAGAATCCAACAGTCTATTCTTGATATAACTATCTTATTGTCATTTTGTTTTCAGACCTAACAGCGGCCACTTTTTCCTTTTGTGTAATATACCCCAACTGCCTCTAGATTACTTTTATTATTGTTTTATATAGCGCCATCAAATTCCGTAGCGCTGTACAATGGGTGGGCAGTAACATAACAATTTGCCTGCTCATAGATTGTAAGCTCCTTTGAGCAGAGCCCTCCTCACCTTTTGTTTCTCTCTCTCATTATTATGTTATATACTAATGCCCCGTTCGCACAGAAATTCCCTGCTCAGCGCTGCGGAATAGGATGGTGCTGTATAAAACAAATTATATATAGTCAGAATTATTAATTACACATTTTAATGGGAGCATAGTAGTATCCAAATTGATATGAAAACGTTTTACTAGTAAATATTAATTCACATGTAAACTATTTTTTCATATTTAATAAAAACTCTTTTAAAAAAAAAAAAACCTCTGCCTCCCTAATAAGCCCCAGATATGCCATTTAACACCCTATTTGCCACTCTGCCCTGGTGTCTAGTGGGGCAGCCGGTGGAGTTCTGTGCGATGCAGACCTCCGCTGCCGGTGGCCAGTACTTCCGCCTGGTCTTCTACGACTGAGCACCGGCATCACATGACCTGATGGTGCTCCGTCCCAGAGGAAGTGCCGGCAGCAGCAGAGGCTGCCAGAGAGGAGGCTCCGAGCCCCCTGCATCGCTGCAGAGGATCTGGATCTTAGTCTTGTAATCAGACCTCTATTTGAAGAAGACAACCTCGAATATAAGACAATTGTTATTTTTCAGAGTTTGCAAAGTGTTATCACCGTAGCAACTAAGGAAACAGGATGGAAACCTATGGAAATTGGGCCAAATAGATACGATGAGTTAAGCATACAAAAAAGAACTACGATTTAAACCTGTTCTTAAAGCTTATTAATTTTATATTGATTAAAAGAAAAGAAAAACTATGACCCTCATGGTCATCATGTATTAACGGTGTATGAAAATCCAACTGACAATATGAAGAGATGTGACCCCGCGTGCACTCACTGAATTGGTTCCATAAACTTGTAACTTGGGTTCCCCAGATTCCAAAAGCTTTGCCACCATGTGAAGAAAGCTCTCGACGAAAGGCTTGATGCTCTGCGAGTGACAGGCCATAAGGAGCTGGTCCAGGGCTTCCATCGCAATGAACACATTTCTACAAAAAAACAAAAACAGTATTTATAATACATAAGAGTGCATTACTGATGTTAAAAGTAATTACTAATGAGATTTTAATGTACAAAGTAGGAGGAAATGGATTTTGCCAAGAGAAGCCAAAATAATGCAAGAACAACAAAACTTGACAAAAGGTCATCCACAAGAAGAAAGGCTCCGAGACATAATTCAAATAATTTAGATCCATTACAAATTAGGAAAGACTCGTCTCTCATGCGTTGCCTCTAAATACACAAGAAACGCTTAAATGTAATGGTCCAGGAGAAGATAAGAGTCTCCAGCTGAAGATCTCTTACAACAGTCCATCAGGATCACAGAGTCACATCAGCTTTCGAGACCTGAAGAAGAGATTCCCGGGCCTATAAAGATTTTGTGACTCTTCGGTGGCCCAATGACATCAACTCAAAGCATCTGACTCATATCAACGCCGGGAGACATCTCAGACACCGGACTTCAACAAATACATGAATTACCCACTAGGCTATTGGTGACCGCTAAGCAACGTACGATGACTTTGAATGCGATCAACGATGTTCTGTTAGGGTCATCTCTTTATTGCAAAATAAAACATGGAGTGAATTATCCACTAGGCAGGAGAACATGGACCATGTAAGAAGGCAGAGTTACATCTCATGTTTGCCTTATCTGGATGTTGAGCAGATAACTATGAGATGCATCACTTTCTTTTTTTCAACCCAATTGCCATTTAAAGGTAAAATTCCTTTGGAAAAATATTTAAAAACAAAACAAAAAAACCCCCATCAAGCTACTGACAGCCTGAAGGAACTTAACCGACAAGTACCCGCAAGCAATGAAATATATATATTGGCAACAATGCACAAGGTGCGATCCCAATCTAGCAATTTATACGAATAAATTACCACCAAGAGAAGTATCACAATATATCAGCTTTCCCAATTAGGTTTACTCCGAATATACTTTGTATTTTCTATATATATATATATATATATACCTATATTGAAACAAATATATCACGTTACTGCCAAAAGTTACTTTGAAATATCCTTGTTTTTAAAGGAAAAGCTAATTTTGTCCATTAAAACATGAAATGAATCAGAAATCCAGCACAGACGAGGTAATGTTGTAAATAATTTTTAATGGATTAACTTCATAGGCCCTTTATCACTCCCATCACTCCTGTGTTCCAATGGCCCTTTATCACTCCCATCACTCCTGTGTTCCAATGGCCCTTTATCACTCCCATCACTCCTGTGTTCCAATGGCCCTTTATCACTCCCATCACTCCTGTGTTCCAATGGCCCTTTATCACTCCCATCACTACTGGGTTCCAATGGCCCTTTATCACTCCCATCACTCCTGTGTTCCAATGGCCCTTTATCACTCCCATCACTACTGGGTTCCAATGGCATGTTGTGATCCAAGTTTAAGTTTAAAAGGCTAATTGATGGTTAGAAAACAGCTAGAAATGTCCTTGTTCTCCATGAAAACAGCTAAGCGGCCGCACACGGTAGTGTATATTTTAGTAAAATGATTAGTGGGGCTGAAATGTTGCCGACAAACAAAAAAGTAAATAAGACATTTTGGTCATTGCTTTGTCCATCAGCCATCTTGTTCAGAGGATTCCTTCATCTGGTTTGTGAGTATGAGAATAAATCAGTGGTGGGTTTAGCAGCTGTGGGAACTGTAGGATTGTAGAAGGGTCTCCATGTTATTGCTTGGGGTAATGAATGAGAAACCTGGCCCTCTCTGACATATTCATGACGATATTCGAGTAATGAAAGAGGTGGATTTTGAGCCATGGCTTCCAGTCTTTAAAGTAACGCAGAAGAACTGGGAATCTTTGCTCTCAGACTTCATAGGGAGCACCTTGTGATTGCTCTGTTTGAGGGTCAACAGACATGCAGGGTCTCACAATTTTATCTCAGGGAAGGATATCTTTACCTTGGAGAAGCCGACATCTGTGGCAATAAATGGCCAACGTCCAGTCCAGAAGTTACTGTACTTCCTCTAACAAAGGTTTCCAGAAGCAGCATACGAGAGGAAAGTTCATGCAAATATAGATTCTACACATTGATGCCGACCCCCCCCCCCCAAAATCCGGGTCACTTACCCATATCTGTGTCTCACGACATCTCTGCTCAATCTTTCCGCGAGGTATGCACCAATGCGGTCCAGCTTTTCAGGGGCCGATACTGCATAGAAAGTGAGTTTCTCCATATCAGCTTTAACGAGGCCATCCTACAAGACAATTGCAAAAGAAAAATAAAGGCTCAATGAAACAGGAACTCAATATTATAAAGTCAGAGAAATTCTGTATACACCATAAAATAACCCAAAACTTATGTCTAGTCATCTCTTCGTCCAATATAGAGGTTTAAAAACATGAGTTTAGTGCTTGATTATTAAGCAGTCGCCGCACACACATAAAACTTTTTTCCAACACATATGTGTTTTCATGGGTTTATTTAGTGAACTGAATTGTAAAGGAGAGAAAACATATCTTTTTCCAATTAGATTCCCCATAAATAGATTTAATTACAATGGGGAGGGGGGGGCTGTTGACGAGTAAAAGCTGAATTAATCTCAGTTGAGTCCCTGGACTGATTAAAGGCACACTCCAGCCATCATATACTAGCATTTGATAGGTGTGTGGTCCCTTTACATTTTTGTGGCGTCCGCTTTGCAATCACACGCATTGTCAAAGCAGAGAAGCAGCTTGAAGCAGCCAATCAGTGACAAGAAGAGCCGCGCAATGGAGGAAGAGGGTAGCTGCTGCTGCAGAGCAGCCTCTTCTGTGTCAGGTAAGAGCAAAGGGTTAATTCAATACGCATTCTTCTTTACAGGGACTTTGCGCTGTCCATTTAACGACTAGATATTTACATAAAGAAAAATCAGCGGAATGATTCTTATCTGCCATGAAATTCTATGTATTAAGGAGGAGAAAAAAAAATTTAATTGTGATAACGTGGGAGCCCAACAAACGAAAATTCCCAGATGTTTAGATCGTTCAGGTACGTGCAATAAAATACCCGTAAACCCGAAAGGAATTATTTTTTTTATTCTTTCAATTGCCCAAAAATGATAGAGATCCGTTATAATGCTATTCCTACTGAGAAAACATTGGCAACCTGATACGGCAGCAATCTGCGATGCCAGCCACTTACCTTAGGGTCTTCCGGAAAAATATTATCCACCAGACGTTTGTAACGCGGACGCAAAGCTCCACAACAGCCGCAGACACCTGCGAAAGAGGACACGTTTCAGTGGGTTAATTAGGGGCAGTTAAAAAAAAAAAAAAGTACACAAAGCAATTTATTCATTCAATAAAAATAATTTAAAATGTGGAAGATTCTGAAGACACCGATTTGTGGAGACTCAATATAAGAAGAAGAAGAAGAAGTCTCATGAGGTTTGCTCAATGACTTCACTAAAGCATTATGAAGGTCCAACTCCGGTAGGCTTCAACGGCAAGAAAAGGTTGGCTGGTCCCATATAACGTTATAGTCAATTACGTGCGGAATCTCTAATAGCGTTCATATACATTATACAGCAAGCTCGGCCCTTCTTCCACCGGGCACCTAATTCACGTTGGCCTGTCTATCTATAATGAAGTCGGTAAATTGAGAGGACAAACTCACGCTTTATTGAACAAAGCCCAGGCCATGATAAGTAATGTATGTAGAAGATAGCTACTTATACAAGAAAACAGAATTTCCATGTTCCTCCTGTGATGGACGACCCATGAGTGGTTGGTCGGAAGCATAGCGTATTCTCACAATGTAGATTTTTTGCTTGCATAGTTCATCTTGCAACTGAAAATGGCTATAAAGCTGAATTTAGCATAATGTCTGTTTTGGAAATGACATATAGAATGTTTGTTTCTTTGGATGCACAGGCGTAATATATATATTATATATATATATTATAGAACATCTGGGTAAAACAATCAGCAGGCGCCCACAACAACACGGACAATTTAATCTCTTGATCATCATCGGTAATCACGGATCTGAACTTAAGCACAAAAACTCTATGAAACAAACAAACAAACAAAAAATATATATATTTTGCAGACTAGATGGGCCGAATAGTCCTTATCTGCCATCAAATTTCGTTACTGGCTTAGAACATTAGTTAACATGCATTCGACTCAACCCCCCAAATTTTTTTAGAAGTCTTCAAGCTTTTATAGTCAGTGGTTAAAAATATTAAAACAAAATAAAATAATAATAACACATAAAACGGTTGGGATGACCCAAATTACCCAAGAAGTAGTATGAATTAGATGTTACTAAACATGAAACTGCTTAGCTATATGAGACACGTAAATAATAAAATATCAGGTTCCATAATAGTCCTTTAAATCGACAATGAAAGTATATTTTGTTTTTAGCATTAACTAAAATAATCCTGAATAAAAACGGTCATTGCTTTTCTCTTTTTTTATTTTTTATTAAATAAATAGAACGTCGGTATCGATGCGGGGAAACAAGGGAACCTGTTTTTCTTGCTATAAGCAAACAATTTCGGTAGGAATAGGTCAATTCTAAAAATAATAATAAAAAAAAAACCTCTTCTGCTCAAGTGCCCTAGAAAGGTTTCGTTCTCAGAAAATTGAGTAAAAACATAAAAAGGATGTGTTTTTTTTTATTATTGAGATCCACCATAAATACTACATTTGTAAAAATCAGTCGTCTGCCGCTGGAAACGCATTATTTAGCGGACCAGAACCCAAAAGCAGGCGGTTTATTTCAGCAGCAAATTATGCAAAAGCGCCACGGCGAAGCGTTCACAGGGAATAACCTCCGGCCTTTCCAACCTGTGCACGGGTGATAAATTATTCTCTGATCCTCCCGTTCCGTTATCGCTGCGTAGAAAATAAAAATAACGGCATAAAGCACCGACCCAAAAGCAGAAGGCTTTATACCGGAAATATAAAAGAGATTTTTCATTGTAGCCTATAAGAAAACGTCACGGAGTTCCTGTCATCAGCGGTGTCCCCGGGCCCATCGGTTATCTTTTACGCGGAGATATAGAATGATTGGCTTTTACGTTTGGGTAACAGTATGAGTTGTTTCGGTGTTTAGCTTGTTTAGATGTTTTGCCTGGTGCTAAAGACGTAACGTACAGACCGTGCGGCTCATGTATTTGGTCGAGTCTCTTCCTCCTATTAGGATTGGAGGGGATTCCGCGTTGAGCCCACGGGTACAGCCCCCCCGGAGTGAAGCCCCCCACAGCCTGAGATACCACAAGGCAATGATGATGGGGGGAGGGGCTTTGGCTGGGGATGTATACTTTGTGTATATAAAGTGTTCATGTATCATTTGTTTCACTGCAGATTTTGAATCCCAAACTCTTTTTAACCCCTTCAGTACCGAAGCTAAACTCATTTCTTAAAAAGGGGAGCTTTTTTTGTCTCTAGGATCACAGTAACACACCGTACAAATATTTTCACCCGGAAGGACGGACCTCATTAGCATCGCCATAAAGCATCAGCTCAGTGTGGTGTCTGGGCTCGGAAGGTCATCCAAAATCTTACGTCTGCCTGCAATGTATCAGAAGATTGAGCGGCGGCCCGTGGCTGCTTCATGGAGCGCTCCAACGAGAGTGTCTGGTGCGTAACAACGCAGGAAAACTAGCAAACTTCTCTTCGGTGACTTATGGAACCAGCCATTCACATATGATTATTATGTATTGATTTATATAGCGCCGTCATGTTCCGTGGCGCTGTACAATTGGTTAACAGGACATAAGTGCTTAACATAACCATTCGACTTACAGAAACAAGAAGTAAGGAGGGCCCTGTTCAACATGTACGGGCTTTGTCATTAAGGGGTTATAGACCAGTAAGCCTGACATCGATGGCGGGAAAATCCTTTTCAGGCTTGCTAAAGGATGCTATCCAAGAAATTCTTCCAAATAACAATATCGTTAGCGGCCGTCAGCATAGTTTTACGAGTAATAGTCTGGATCAAACATGCTTTTAGGACATTTCACAGTTGAACACCGGTTTGGAGTACCCCGAGGGTCCGTCCTTAGTCTGAGAGAGTCTTTGAGGCTATAAGAGGATCAGGGCATTGAAAACGATATCTGTAGAACGTATTTGCTTCTGGGGAAGAAAAAAAATGAAACTGATGCCGTTTTATGGCAAAGGGGGCTCGCGCCAAATATTCCGATTTCTATTTATTCTGTTCACTCTGCATTACGTTTATTTATTTTAATCATAATCTTAACGTGACTTTTCAAAAGCATTCTTACTTTACAGCATCTTTTCACTTTCCTAAAACTTTTATACACGGCCCTTTGTTTCGGGGCGCTCCGCTAATCATAACAACAACAACAACAACAAGAGGTATAATGGTTAAACATGCAAGCTTGACTCTTTATGGTGTCATGAAGGGGTTAACTGCAAAAAAAATCATACCCTGACATCATACACATACATACATATAATATATATATATATATATATATATAGTGGGGTTTTCCATCTTTTACATATTGCGACAGGGTTTCCTTCTCCATTCGTCTTCGCTTTAAACTCAATGACTTTATATTTCCCCCGAGTGCCGACAACCCCCCCAGGCAGAATGCACGGTGGGTACGTTCACGCTCCTTCCCGCACGCGGCTCCATATAGATTCATGTATTCGGGGGATTTCATTCAGGTGATTAATTTCCACTCGCAGCCGCCGATCACACTTTCTGTACATAGACTCGCTTTCCTGAAATGGATAATGTGTGGCGGGCGCCGCGCTTCGCTGAACTGCATCACAATGCGATATAATGTTATTATCCGACTGGTAGCGCCGCTTGTCAACGGACTGGAACCGGAATCATATAAAGTCGGACGCAGCGAAATAAACATTTATCCTGGCAGCCCGCGCTACGACCGTAAATCAAAGCACCACGAGGATCAAGGAACAGTGCGGCACCCTGCTTAAGGGACTTTGGACATTTATATTTCATTAAAAACACTTATAGATTGTGCTTTTTGGTTTGCAGCTGGCGGAATGGTTTTGGAGATTATCTGGATGAAAACGTAAAGTCTTATCTTAAGGAAACTTTACTTTACTGAGAGGGTAGTAGATAAATGGAACAGCCTCCCGACAGAAGTGGTAGAGGCTAATACAGTGAGCAATTTAATTTAATTGGCATATGCCCATTTTTCCTGACTTAAACCAGACTAGAGGGGCCGGAGGGGCCTGATCGGACGTAAACATTTCCTGCCCTTAAGTTCTCTCCTTCCTTTTCCTCGCCCCACAAAGAACGCCCAAACAGTAAGTTAATAGGGGAGAAATAACGTAATTGGGAAGAATAATCACGCAGCCAGGAAGATCAGATGGCTGCTTGCATCGCATACAGATAAACTGGGTGTCTCGGCTTTCCTGATCGTATGCCAAGTACAGTAAAGGGAGCTGTGGGAACATGCGCGGCATCAGAATTCCACTTCATAAAGCATTAATGGGTTTGTGTGTGTATGGGGGGGTAACCAGCAATTGCTTTAATTACCCCCCCCACACGTTATACTGACCTCACTATCTGATCCTATCAATGTTCGCTTATACATCACTTGTAAAGGTAGATTATGGAAAATCCACTAGCCCTACCGACCCGTATGGACGGTAATAACGGCATTTCTGGCAATCAGAACCCTCAGTAAATCGCATTCTGCCAATTTATTAGAATTCAATATTAAATTTACATTATTATGCTAGAAGACTTCAGAACCTATAACAGATATACTGACCAAAGAATACGTACAAAACATATAATAGAGTAACCCCGCGAATAAATGTGACCGGCCAAATAAACAGAATAAAAAAACGTACATTCACTCGATCGCATCTTTATTACGCAGAACTCACTAAGAACCTTGACCTCTCCACATCCCAGACATGTAGACATTGTTAGAATTACAAACAGACAGCTAGAGGACTCGAGAAACAGACAGATCGCAGGTCTCTCGGGGAGCTAGTCACCTGCGCTCAGAGAACAAGAAAGTAAACATCCCCGGCCGACGATACGACTTTCCCATCTCGACTACGAGGACTCGCTGATGGGCTACTAAGACAGAACAGATAACGAAACGCTACCTTCATCACCGGTCCATAAAACCTCCTGCCCCAGGATCGTGACTGAGGAACGGTGAGCTAACTGGGCCGTGAAGACGCTATAACCAAGACATTCTAAGAAGGCATTCTAGCGAGGTAAAGATGTAACTTTTGTACCTACACAGGCAGGTGAAAAGCCGGGGTTCCCACGCAGGGTTAAAGTCGTACGTCCTTTCTTCCTCCCCGGTATGGACCGGAGTATATCGCTGCATGATGTAGGCCCCGTGCCAGATCTTGGATAATTTCTTTCTATTGGTTTTAAACCTTCTTTTATGTTCTGGCCTTTCCCTACCCGATACGGTAACAGTTACAGCAAGTTAGCGGCCGGCGCAGCGCCAGGTAATTAATCACTATGTCAACGATGAAAGCGAGGACGGGCCGCGTGTAATTAGGACATGACATCATAGCTATTGTACACCTGGAAAGCCGGTATATTGATTTCTGCTAGCCATTCCGAGAGCAGCCATACGATACACGATGGAAACTTTTGCCGTCTCCAAGGAACGGTTCCCGGTGGCAGAGCAGATAAGTGAATATTCGGGGATGTTTTCTATGCCGTTCTTCCCATCGTACGTTATAAATATATCCCCCGAGAGGGGAGTCTTTCTAGGATGATCCGGCACGAAGTCTTAAGAGACATTTTAATAATTAAATTAAAATAAGAATAATAATCAGTTGTTTTGTTCTATCCAGTCATACTTCTGTATGGGTTGATATGGGGATGGTCTATCATTACCACAAATTGCAGGGGGGGGGGGATTTCGGGGGCAAATTTCTGATTTTCATAAAAAAATTTAAATGTCTTAGTTCTTGGAGGAGAGGTCGGACAAAAAACCCCAAATATTTAATAAGGTTAAAAAGAGAAAGTATTAATTATCTTGTAGAATTAACAAGTGCGGCCGCACGCAGATACCAGACAGATAACACTGTTGCCGAATATGATGGCGCTATAGAAAATCAGCAAAGAACCAGTTCAGAAGTTGGTGAGACCAATTGGCCCATAAAGTCTGCCTGTTTATCCTGATATAAGGATTCTGACCTTAAACCTCTACCCCATCTGACGGGTGGCTGTTCCATTTACCTACCACCCTCTCACCAAAGTAAAATCTCACATAAAAAAAATAATAAAAAAAAAAAAAAAATTATATATATATTGGTAATATGCTATATTCTTTGCAATAATAACTTGGGGCAGTCTAAGGGGCTCCTCTTAGCCCAAAGGAGGGCAAAACAAAGTATTTATAATTATAAGGCCAATTTCTTAGGCCAGGTCTAAATTGCTTCCGAGGATTTCTAGTGTCCTACAGGGTACTGAGAGATATATTTATATATTTCACCATGATTGATTTATATAGCCCCACCATATCCCAGAGTTTTAATGTGTAGTTATCTTAATGCATTCAGTCTATTAACTAAAATACTTTAGTGTATTCACTGTAACCCATTGAAACTAATTGAGTATCAGGGGAACGGCAGCTAAAGGTGGGTTTAGCGAGAGACGTTCTGGAGACTTCATAACCTCGTTATTAGGATTGGGAAAAAGCAGCTTCATGGGAGAGAACCCAAAAGCCAGCCAGAGGGAACAAACATCTAACTTTTCTTTCAAATAGAAAGCAAACACGGGGAAACTTTGTTTAGTACATAATAGATTAGATCAGATTTCGTGTCTAGATGTATAGCCACCATCACAGCACACTACATGACACTCATTTCACACAGCATAGGGCAGGGTGGGACCGCGAAAATAAAGGTTCGCATAAAATACTAACCAAACACAGTTTAGATCGGAAAAACCTCAAAACACTTTGGCAGCTATGCCAGCTTTTTATTCTTTTGGCCCATCTGCTTTTGTCAGCTACAACTCCTGTCATCAACCTGGCTGGGGTCGATGGGTATCGTAGTCCATAAGCGCCCATCAAGCCTAGAATATGTAAGTTTTTTTTTTATCCTTGCCTTTTTAATATATATTTTTTTTACTTACTGGAATGAATTTAGATGTAGCAAGACATCCGACCCCCTGCAAGACCGCAGGGACCAGACAGTTTTTCCAGTGAGCCGGCCAGCTGATCGGACTATAGATCAGCCGGCAACCTGTCGGCAAACTTAACATTTCTTTTTTACTTTAGGCTGCCTGCTCCATGCAATGATCGCTGCCTTTGGGCACCAAACTATTTTTTTTAATTTTTTTTTTACTTTTCCAGAGGCAGCTGATGAAATCTTTTTTTTTTATAATATATACATACACACTATATTTATTTATATCTAAATATAAATTTTCATGTGTGGGGGTCTAAAGTCATTTTCCAGCAAGCAGAGGGTAAGCGATCAATACAAATACCAGCAGTGGAGTTGGGACAGTTCAATGCCAACATCTGACCAACCAGATATAGATCCTTGTGTTCTGCGGTGAGAAAGGTTTCTTTAATCCGCAACCTATGTACATCGATATAGAAAGCGGTCACCATGCCGAGGGTAATAAACCTGCTACGTCTATTTAAAGAACAGGTGAGAAATGTTCTCACGATATTCTACGCAAGACTAGGAAGCGACATTCTTGTGAAACGACACAGAAAACTCTCTACCAAAGTAAAATTCAGCGAACCGGTTTGTAACACAGCGTGTTAAAAGAACTAGAATTAAAAAAGGGGTTAACAATGAAAACAATGGTTATTCTAACCAAAGGGTTTCTATTTCTGATCAGCAGCCTCAGAAAAGTTACCAAAAAAATAAAAATAAAAATTGCTGTGTAAAGGCACAGTGATCATTACATGGAGCAGGCACTATGGGTGCTGCCATGCCAGAAAAAGTTAAAAAATAAAATAAAAAAATAATCAAATAAATGTTATATGTTAAAACATATTTCTAGCCAGTTTTGCCACCTCTGGCCTACGTGGTAAGCCTGATTGTGTACAGAATCAGACTTCTACTAGAATATTATAAATAAATTACAAATATTATGCATATACACAATGTGTAATACACAAAAATGTGCAAGAAAAAAGTTTGGGAAATATTGATCCGTAAAATGAAAAAAGAACATTGTGTTTTTTTTTTGTTTTTTTTTAAATATGGCTAACCTTTACTAATAATAGAAAAAAACCTGAAACGTTCTGTAAAAACTCAATGGGCATCTCATTTTCTTTCGGTAGAATGATTCGTTGATTACAGATTGACCGGACAACTACATGTTTGATCTGCAAGAAACAAACAGCTGCCAATTTAGATTTATTTTTTTTTTTGTGTGCCAATAACAGGGCTACATTTCACCCAACTAAAACCCACGGATTTTCTAATTATCACTTAAAGTGAGAATACCCGCATGTCAAAAATCTGAAAATTAGTTACAAAAACACAAATAATTTTATAGCCTTTTGGTTAATCAGAAAGTCGGGAAGGCGAACGTTTAACGCCTCGAGCCTTTGATAAAATAGCGTGCTGGTGGCAATTATAGAGATGGCCATCGGATAAAAATGGAACCAAAGTAAATCCCGCCACTGGCCAATGATCCATATATATGAGATAATACGTGCGATTACTGGAATAAAGCAGATTTTTACTATTTCATGGAGGCCATGGTAATGCAAGGCAGATTTCCCCTCTATGAGGGAACCAACAAGGCCATGCATACGTTTCGGTCTCCATGGTCCTTGTCAACGGGGTCCAGTTGGTATCCCTCCAGGTACAAGATGACCTACGTCTGGAAGTTAAGTTGCTCTCAACCTTGTTATTATGGTTATATTTTTAAACTGTGAAGTCTCATGGGCAGCACGCTAACCAACGGGGTATAGTTGGACCCTTGGCACCTCGGGCGGACATCACATCCGCTTCCGGAAGCAGAAAGGGCTTGAGGGGGCATTGGCGTCTGGTGGCTCCCGACCACATCTTGTTGTGCCTGCCCAGTAAACGCTGGTGACCTCATAACACAACTTTGCCCAAGGCTGGTATCAGGATATGGAGATGTTCAGTAGTACATTCCAAAAAAAATCTATACCAAAAAGAAATAACAAAATATCCAATCATGTCAGGCTACGGAAAAAAAATACCAGCAGATAACATTCAGCTTCCTAAAGCAAAATCACGTTACAATGCTTGAAGTTTCATTTTAATGCTGAAAAGCTTGTTGTACGTGTCGGTATTTGTCACGCTCTAATAAAATAATGACTACCCACATGCTTAATCATCAACCAAGAAAGTCAGCTGCCATTACCCAAACGCCATTTACTGTACCAAAGTTAAAATGACATTTGGAACTAAATCGCAGAGCATTTGACAAAGACGCACTCCAGATCAGAAGTTCGTTTAGCACTTCTAAGCACTAATCCTACCAAAGCTTCCTTTTACATGGTGATATTTAAAGAGTGAATCGTGGCTCGGGAACATGAGAATATGACAAAGCAGGTAATGAGCGGGGCGCCGGGGCATGAAAATTCTGCAGACGGAAATGTCAAAAACACTGGCAAAGCTGCGGAATGTGGTGGCATTTCGATGATTAAGACAGTTGAATTCTGACCCAATGTGTTCTGAAGATGCCATGTCTTCGTGAAAACAAAGCTGTTCTCTTAACAATGAGATGTAATTCTGCCTCACGCATTAAAGCCAGATACAGTGGTAGAGAGGGCTAAAATTTAAAATAAACCAAATTCTTACAAGGAGGATTGACATTTTAGTTGTCCCCCAAAGATTTTTCAGTAATAAACTTTTCCTTGTAAAGTGTAGACTCCAAGCGTGAGATGTCTCCACCATAAAGGACAACCAAAAGTGCTTCAGAGGGAAGTCCAGACATGGATATCCCTACGCACCATGCCTAGAGGGATACCCATATCATCATCGTCACCGAGGAGGCCTCACATTTTGGGTCCAGGATGCTGATATGGGGCGATTGGTGCTAAAAGCGCAGAGACCTTTCCTTTGCGATGGTTTGGGTCAAGTTACGGGAAAATATTGAGTCACCGGCTGCTCCCATCTTCATCGGTTTTACCATTTTATTTGTATAAGGGTATTTTTAAAAAGCATAATTTTATATTGGATCCCTAATGATATATTATCCAAAAGGAGTTTTTGCGGTTCCTATAATACAGACTGATCTACCAAATTTTTGGATTCAAAGGGAGACGGTGTACTGTTTTGGTTGGATTGCATGACGTGTGTTCAGGGGTATCGTGTACAGGGCTACACACTGAAGGAGTAGGACAGAGAGGTAGCGCTCTTTTCTTTAAGTCATTACACTGTGCATTGGAGTGACTGCTTTTACAGCTATTTTCCCCAATGATATAAATAATCAAAAACGAGAGACGGAGGAGACTCCACATAGATGGAGTAGTAAGGGTTGGACGTTGCCGGGATGTGCTGTACTCGTCGGCATTTAGAATATTTCCCTGGGCTCATTAAGCCCACAGCTTGAAACGGAAAAATGTATCTTATGGCATCCATGCTCTAATAAAACTGGAAATGTATACCTAAAAGAACATCACTTTTTTCAAAAATCGAATAAAAAAATAGTATCTTCATATTGATGTAGAAACCATTAATATGATCTGTTAACTTGTACTTTGCAGGGTCCCTCAACGTCATACCAACAATAATTCCTATTAATGGGATAATTGAGGGACGTAGGTAGCAGCCACAACCACGCCACCCAAACGGTGAGTGAAACCACTGCTTACAATTACTCTATGCATGTTTTATTCTCTGTTAAGTCATTAATTTTCTGGAAACCAGCACTAAAGAGCAGGAAAAGTTTGAAAAGCCCACGGCTACCTGGCTTCCGGGACTTGTTCCACCCTGGTAATTTGCACAACCACAAGGCCCAATGATAGCCGTCAAATGCTGGGAAAGCCAACCAGCATCAAAAAGTTCTCCTAAGATGTATCATGGTAATATAGAATTGTTTTTTTTTTTAATTCTTAAAAAAAATTAAAAGGAGGGCGACCATTTGAAAGACCGTATCTAGGCAGATTGGAGACTTTGCATATATTAATATAACCATTCCTGAGATCTATCAAATGGAACCGTATCATGATATGCTAGTGCTTAGTGAAACCATATGGTGCTTTAGATTTTCTTCTCTTCCTTTAAGAGGATTAAACCGACTGTCCGTGTTGGAGGCTGTAATACACGAGCCTCTGCTTCCATGCAGCACACAGTATGCTTCCTTCCATTACGCGTTCAACAGCGGAGAGAACCAGCGCCGCCGCCATCATCATCCTCCTAACAGGTGCAAGTCACTTGGAATAATCTGCGGCGAAGAAACATTCAAAAACACTTAATGGATATTAAGATGGTTAACACTTCAATGGCATAATGTACGAAAGGGCCCCGGGTTACTCAAGACCTTTAACAGGAACACTGCAGAATCGAAATAATGTACAACTTTTGAAAAAAAGATAAACTAGTCTCTAAACGGGAGATCTCATGGATACAATATCTTTCAACTTAACCCCTTCCATACTGATGACGTACCTGGTACTTCCTGGTTCGGTGTCACCCACAGACCGGGACGTACCAGGCACGTCATTGATGATGCGCGATCCAGCGTCGCTATGGACGATGGGATCGCGAGGGGCGGCTGCTACTGACCGCTGGGTGTTCCCAGCGATCTGTAGCAGCCGCCCCCCCCCCCTCAATTCCATGCACGTGATCGATTTCAAGCGAATCACGAGCACGGAACTAAAATATTTAAATAAAACTGCAGTCTTCAAGGGAAGATGCAGTACGAGAACGCCGGTACGGAAGGGGTTAAGATACTCATTTGTAGGTTAGCTGAGAAAAACCCGGTTTTATGTGATTTTATTCCAATAAACTCCCTTTATCTGCAGACCTGGAGGCGGCCATTGCTGTCAGTCATGTGATATTTAGGGTGACTTTCCTGGCTCAAAACACCACACTGAGCTGATGCTTTATGGCAATGTTAATGAAGTCTGTTCATCCATAGGCTTTCATTAGTCACAGTGTCTGGCTGGGTGATTAAGACTGATCCAATCCATTGCTTCCCACAGGCAGTATAAGGAGCCGGGGTGTTTGGTAGATGGGGATCAGATAACAGAGCGGGAACTCATACAAATGGCTAATATGCAGCTGTCAAAGCATCGTGCAAATGTTTTTTTTAATTTGATATTAGCATATCCTGCTCCTACTGAAGCAAAAAGCTGCCCATGAATGCTAGTTAAGCACCCACTGAAGTCGTGCCGCGAGTTCCGCTATTCCGCAGGTGTGTACTTGGGAATACCACACGCCAACAGCAGGCAGGGGAGAAAAAAAATAGGAGGTTAACACCTGCACTTATTTGCATGCAGCAAAAATACCCTTTGCACCTGCATTATACACTAGGGGCTCACGGAACGTTGAACAGTAATAATATATATATATATATATATATAAATAGCAGAAATGTATTTACTATGTACAGCAATTCTGAAGCTTAAATTTATATATCTCTATAATCAGAAGTGTGTGTGTATATATATATATATATATATATATATAAGAAATGGGTTTATTTACTAGTTGTACGGCAATTTTGAAGCTTAAATTAAAGCAAACCAAAAAGGGAAAAAAATTTGGTTGCCTTGTCCCGACTATTAAGCTATTAGCAGCAATAAAAAGCTAATAACAGAACATAGCAATGCATTAGTGTCAACCCTAAGTAACATTTACGTCTGCCAATATTTTTTTCAGCCAAGAAGCTAATTAGGATTACAATTATGCGCAATTAGCATATTAGGCATAACACAGAGAAAAAACAGAGGTTATTTGAGCTTAAATCCAAATTGGTAAAGCTATGTTATAATTTGTTAGCCTCAACTTTAAAAGGTACAGTCATTGTTTTCATCCTCATGACCATAAATGTATTCTAAAAGCACCCCCCAGGGGTAAGAAAGTGCAGACTCCAAAAAAAAAAAAAAAAAAAAAAACCATTTTCAGTAGATACATGCAATCAAAAACACAAGATATAGGGCCTATGGCAGGGATGTCTAGCGTGTGGCCCACTAGAGATACAGGAGCTCAACGCATGAGACCATCAGCGGTAAACAAACTTCCAACCCTCGGTGGATCCAGGCTGGGCAATGAGGCCAAGATAGACAGAGAAGGAATAAGCAGCCACAGCACAGCTTCAACAAATAAAAGTGTCATTGTGTATTTTAACACAGCATTCTCCTTATCAAACCGGAGACCCCACACGTGCCATAGGTAAACATGAATCCAACACCATTTCATCTCATGGGTCAGGAATGGAATCGCAAATGTCAACCACTGTAGTTGCGGTGACCCCATCACAATATATTTACATTATATATCTGACATCTTTCTGCACAATCCCACTAAATATATACATATTATTTACACACAATGCTAATTGCTCAAATGCACAAACACGCTAAGTGACCGTGTCACATGATCACCGTGTAGCTTCAACCTCTAAACCTTCTAATGGTCGCTAGAGGCAGTGGTATCGGTTTCTTTTCCGCAAGCCATTAAAGCAGACCATAGTGCACCAGGCTCTTTATTTGCCATGTGTGGAGAAGAGAAACAATGTATTTTTTTTTAGATTGTTACATTTATATAATGAAGTTCTGTTGGTTCTATCCAAATGAGTATGACTGTTAAGGCTGTAGACCCCTGTGATGGGATGAAGAGTGAGAGATATGGTTTCTCACTCTCCTCCCTGCGATCCCCCCGCACCGATCACACTGACCTCTATGCAAGTCCCCACAGACTTGCATAGAGATCACAGTGTCTGTGCCTCATCAGAGCGATCGGATATCCCAGATGCGCCTGGACAGACCCTGCAGGGGATATCCTGTCCTCCGATGACCTTCCGGGTGACGTCAGCAGTAACAGTTTTCTGGCGTTCGTGCGATGCTGGTTTCTGATGTCAGGGGGGAGACAGGCTGATCCCCCGTGTAGCGGCAGGGATGTGTAGGAGGGCAGGACGTACCGGTACGTCCATAGGGGACTGAAGGGGTTAAAGGAACAGTCTATCCCCTACCCATTGTTTTTAATTTTAATGCCCAATATCCTGTACTGCATAGAAGCATAGCCTGTTTGTATGGAAACCAGAAAAAGTTAAGCACAAAGTTTTCTAAAGTATGCTTTTGCATGTACTCTCTAATATTAATGTTTAGATTGAGATTGGCAGCTGCTAGTCCTAATACTTTATAGCTCCCCGACTAAAATCATGTGCAAGAAGCTCTAATTTTTGTAGAGGCAGCCGGGGAGAGTTAAACGGACAGTCTAATTCTATTACTCCATTAACTAGAGAATGCCTGCACAGATTTACATGCAGGAAAATTCTTTGGCGTCCATGCAAATTGGATTCCAACATACATGGAAATAGGGCTAGAGCGCACCATTTAAAGGGTCTAACAAAAGAACGCATAATAAAGTAGTAAGTGTGAGTAACTCAAACCTCGGAGTACTTTAATATGCATTCTTTGGAGAAAAATCTCTTACCAGCCATTCTACAAAGTCATCTTTCTGCCTTATCAAATTTCTTGCCATTGATTGGCTGCTTAAGCTATCAATCAGTGGCAGTGCAGTAATTTCAATGAAATTAACGGGAGTATTCTATCATCAACTGACAGCTTAAACAGCCAATCAGTGGCAGAAAACGGCTCTCACTGACATCAATGGTAAGACTTTACACAAGCGCACTGGGGTCCACACAGACCCCCATAAGCAGCATTCAGCAGAGTGCTAGGTGTGAGCGGAGGTATATCGCTTACATGATATTTCGTTGGGTAGTACGGAAAAGGGCAAACGCATTTGTTGAGATTCTGCAGAACGAGTCACCTACAATCACACGCATTAAGTGCATATCACAGCTGGCGTGTGCCTTGTAGTGTAATAAATAGAAACATACAAATATAAATTATGATGCATAGAATACACTATTGTTATTTAACTATTTTATTATTTCATCTGTCTTCTGCCCAGTTTTGCATCCCTACACTGTGTGTTATAGGGAGGTATGTTTTATGCAGACCGCTGCTCACTTTGCAGCCAGTGGCCAGTAGTTATTGCAGGAACACAGGTCCTTGTGACCAGTGATACACATGAATACTAATCCGCTAAACAAGAGTAAGAGTCCCACGGTGAGATTTTATTTTTTATATAATTAGTGTGCTTTGCTGGCAGCAAGGGTTCTTGCCAATCAGTTGGGCGACTTTAAGGACTAAGTTACCGTAGTAATACGGCTTGATCTTTAATGGTTTGAACTTTTCTTACAGTTACAGCATCACAAAACTGGATTTCGGATCAGAAAACCGGTGATCCAGAAGGTTTAATGGAAAAAGTTAATTAAACTAGGAATTATATGTCAAAAATCTAAATCTGGGTTGTTTTTTTGTCAGTAATATGGGTTTTAAATAAAGCAAAGCCGTTCATCCTGTGAATTATGTTAATAAATACAAAGCAGGTAAAAGCATTATGTTCCCTGTCACAGAGAACACACATTGTATATTAGAAACACGTCACCTACTAATATTATTAAAACTCAACAATTATTCACCTGAATACAAGTTTCCAAAAACTTACCTGCAGGCATTGTGGAAACGGGTCCCTTTTTATAACAGGAAGGAAATACAAAAGTCTAGGACGACACAATAAACACGGAAACTAATTCGCCAAGCCGGAGGCAGGTCACTACCCAGGCAGGTGCCCCCGGGCGCTGTGAGGTAATCCAGCTGCCTACCGGCTATTCAGGCGCCCTTCATACCCAAACGCCGTTCTCTAATCAACAAGCAGTTCTTCCGGCATCAAGTGAGATACTTCCGGTATCCGGGGACAGTTTTCGATGAGCGAGGGCTGCAGCACGCATGCGCCGGAAGCAATCTCTTCGGTAGTTTATTCCCACGAGTGGGCGTGGGGAAGCTACTAGACCACGCCCATCAGACTGCTTATAAACGATGTGTGCGGCGCGCCAATTTTTATGAGGGAAGAAATGCTGGGGGAGAGATGGGGTTTCTGTCATACATCCGAAAAATAATGACTATAAGGCGTATAGAAATGTAGAGCGCGGTGTGTCCTGCTTGTGCTGAAGGATAAGCTCCCTGCTTGATCCTATTATAAGCTTAAAATGAATTACCTAGCAAGAAAGAATGCATAACAAAGTCCTATCCTCTAAGCTTGTGAGCAGGGCCTGCTTTGTATAGGTTGGTCCTAGTCTGTCATGTTGACTCTATGCAAGCAAAATTATATTTTAAAATACCCAATACATGAAAAAACCTTATGTCTCCTGGAGCTAGCTGTATGCTCTGCATATGCGCATTTAGTAAAGCATATCTTATACGAGCCAAAGAGATGGGCAGTGTATGGAAAAGGTGGAAAGTGGGGAAAGTGTTAATTTAAAGGGGATGCTCATCACTAAAATGCATTTAAGTGCCCCTAAAAGTAGTTTAAATGTAGTTCATTAACTCGGGTGTTTTGCCCAGTCGCCTAATTTAGTTCTGGTTCAGTTTTATTTATTTTTTTTAAAACTCAAATTTACGAGGTGGCAATCCTAATACTTTCAATTAACTTCTCTCAGACACCGGCTATTTTACATTCGAGGACAGTCGGTTTTAGCGGTTTAACAGCCGATAAGAACCATTTGGCTTGTGTAGGCTGCCCGTTTTCCTCATCTTGATCTTGGCTGAGATTGTTTGCGATTACTGGAAAGACTGGGGACAGTTTAATTTCTGAAAAATAAATATATTCCAAGGCTTCATTGTTGATTTATATTAATTTCCTTGGCTTGAGTTTGGAAACACTTCATTTGCCGGGATTTTTAGCTTTTAGTGTTTGAGAGGTGCATTACTTTTCACAAACAAAATGATTCTAAAATCTTGATATATGGGGTGATGAGTTCAGTTGGTCCCGTATTTCAATTTAACACGATTGTACAATATTCAAAGTGATTGCAACATCAACTCTAGGAAGCTGTAGAAAAATACTTTTCATAAACCTCAGTACTCAATACAAGAGTGCCCCCCCCAGCGTTGATAACCTTATTTTCACATTCTGCGTAAAACTTCACGGAGGCTGTCATTTTTGATAGTTTGGGTCACTGAGCTGACTATGGCGAGGCAAATGACGTCAGTCCCTCTTTTATTAGTATGGGGGTCCAGCTGGGTGATTAGGACTGAGCAATTCTGTTATTTATCATATGCAGTATAAGGAGTCTACTATATTGGGCTAAGATATAGTAGCTAGAAAAAATACAAATGGACAATATTATTGACGTATGTGTTGGATATGACCTGGATATGAAATGGTTTTCCTGACTGCTAGTGGTCACTTACCATATCAAGGAATCCAGTTGTCTATGAGGGGATACAGGCATATGGTGGATCACTCGGCAAGTAGACATAGAGGCACGCCAACTGTAAGACTTCACACCTTGCAGAGGGCCCTGGTTGTAGTCTGAGCTTTAAGACAAATTATTTTAAGATTTTTTGGCACCGCATGCATATACAATCAAATTAACCCCTCTCATACTGAAATTGGCCATACCATCTCTACCGTGTAGCAAGTCCACATATGTACTACACAAGTTGGCGTGACACTGCTGTTACCTTCTTTCTGGCTTCTTCGAGTTAGCGAAGATTAGAGTGGGGGGCATAAGCACAGCACTAGATTGTAAAAATAGTGGCTCCTAGCTCAGTGCACTCAATGCACACATTTTTAAAGAGGGGGCATGAAGGGCAGGTAGGACAGCCCGCTATGTATTACACCTGGATTTATTACACCTTTTTTTTAGTATTTGTTTTTTAATTAAAGGCTTTACGACAGGGCACATTCCATAGACCTGGGTTGATATTCTCAAGTTCAAAACAAACATTGAATTCAATGAGATCTAAACATCTTTATAATGTGTGATTTAACCAATAAGCATAAGCTACATTGTCCCAGCAGCAGAATACACCATGGTGGCCATATTTTATTGTAAAAAAAAAAATAGGACCGTGTATATTTTGTAAGATTGAAGTGCTCGGAAACAAGTTGTTAGAACATATTGCACATCGTGTGCTGTCAGGAGAGGGCTGGCACCTTCTTGTCCCAGGTTACTAACATATGCACTGACACATGCAAACTCATGCTAACACTTTCAAATACTCACCCTCTAACATACTTACACTCTTCCTCTCTCACCCCTTTACCTCACCCGCATCTTTGTTTCTTGCTGCTCACGCATACTGCACAAGCAGTCTGACTTTTACTGCAGGGTGTAAACATGTAACACTGTTACGTGACCCCGCTGTGTTCCCACCTCATTGAGTAGCCTGGTCCAGTGAGCCCCTGTACTTCTTTTTTTGGTGAACTTTTTTGCACAGTATCCTGGTTGGTACAATAACAGGGAAGATTATTTTAAACATCACTTTGCTAAATCCTCCAGGCATTAGTGTACTGATTTTAACTTTTCAAGTATTAAGTAATCAATTTATCTTAGGGTACAATGTTAACCTAAGACTTGACATATCCTTTCCCATTACCACATTTTATGGACCATGAATCCCAATCCATAATTCCTAATTCATGTTTATTGATCGATTAAATAGTAATTTATTGCTAAGGGAATGCACACACAAGCACTAAGCTCTTATTCAATACAACTACCCTTGAGACACTGAACTGTGGTTATAAATAAAAGTATTTTACTCATAACCACTCTCCGTGATTACTTTGTCACTAATGCGTGGGTATGCAGGAAAGCTGCAGTTTCCTGTCACCAACTTTATAAAGGGTCATTATGAATATCTGCTTAAGAGCTAAGATAGAACTACTGGGGAACTCCATGAAGATAAAAGGAATGATGCTAGGAAGTGCATTATGGTGTGGAGACATTGCGCAGGACCGAAGACTTGAATCTGCATCGGGAGGGAGTATGTCTAGTCATGCACCGGTGGCAGTGCCAGCTCTATTTTTAGCCTAAATAATCTGCTTTCATGTGTCCTCAATAAACAAACAAAAGAGCATATTAGCACACAGGAGTCTGCAGCCTGTGTGTACATAGAACAAAAAGCACACAGGCTTAATTTCCTTTTTACTTTCTATTCTTACAAATGAATATAAACTAGTTCCTAAATATTATGGCTGAAGCGAAATTACTTTACTTATCCTCACTATCTTTAGCCTGTGTTACTTGCATAATAATGAACAATAGCCAGCCTACCTGAGCAGTGTGCTCATGTCGGCTCTCTGTCAACACAAAAATGTACTTAACGTGCCACATTGAGAGGTAAAACTAACAGCTCTGCAGTTTCCTACTACGCTTGGTAAGCACCAACAAAAATAACTTGGCAATAACTGAAAATGACAGCCGCTTTGCTCATAAAATCAGGACAATATTCATACCAACTGGGGTGTTGGGCAAGCTTTTCCCCATGTGCCCTCTATCCAACCCAAATTGTACTTGAGTGGATGTCTGCAGGAGACTTCTGCTAACGTTTCCTCCTTTATGGTCTGCGTCATGCCTAATGCTGGACTCCAGGATATGACATTGTATTCCTGCGGGTCACGAGGAAGCCGGTGGTTGCATGTACCTTCACATCTACAGGCTTCTGAGGGGGCCCAAAGGACACCCGCCATGAGTCTGTTAATGCTGGACCAAGGAAAGCTCTTCCTTTTTGTTCCATGTTAAATATGGCCCTGGTGTGTGTGTGTGTCCCTGTGCCTGTTATTAAACACTATCTTCCAAACGAAACAATATAACGCCGTCAAATTCGATGAATTTTACAAATAAATACTTTGTCCCTATGTAATTCTTGCCGAACAGGGCTTGCAATGAAGTGCATCGTGAATGGATTGAAGGAGAAAGAAAAAGGGTGTAAGAACAAATAAAGGAGAGGAGAAAAAAGTGCATGTCATTATGACGGGTATACTAGGGTTGCTGCCATTTGCATGCTCATTAGCTGTACAGATTTTTACCCATTGTATAGCACTGCAGAATATCATGGCGTTGTATAAAGCAAATAATTTGTACCTGGGAGTGCGACCAAGGGCCTGGACAGATGACAGCTAAAACGTTTAATTTAGTAGAGCTAAAGGAGACATATAAAAGGAGAGAACTGAATAAAGAAAGTATGCCTGTTATACCTTAAGAAATGAGCAAAATCTGCTCAGTCATCCCTTTCTTTCCACAGAATTTCCTGACAAAACACGCTAGGTTTTCCTGCAAACTCCTTGGTTTTTATTGAATATATATCCATACACAATAAATACCTATTTTTAGCTATGTAATGTTTGAGTACTATCTCTGGCAGTATTTCTGGTTTATTATTTCCCCCGAGTTGATTCTGGCAGTTGTCAATGTCCTCACCTATCCATCCGTCTCACTTTGCCTTGTTTTATTGCTGGCATCCATCACACGCTTTCATTTCTCTCTGACCTTTCCAACAGACTTGCCTTGTTCCTTGTCTCTTTGATATGTATCAAGAAGGAAATTTTTCAAAATCCTTACTGCATAAATGAATGCGCATTGACATGCTCCCAAAGCATTTTCTTCTAATCTAGCGGCGTCCCGGCACACTAGCCTGCCAATTAAGACCGCGCCAGGTTGTGGACGTAAGCGTGGCAAACCAGCTATTCAGAGTATTTCTGATGTGAAACATAGAAGGGAAGCAACGACAAACACTCAACTAAGTGAGCGTTTGAAACCAACTGAGGAGCCGTGTTACAATATGGATACACATGTCTATTGTTTGATTAACAATATATCTGCAAAGTGATAATCGCTGAAGAACTTGCGATAGAATTCACTGTAACAGCTTTATAATCAGTGGTGAAAATAGATGAAAAAAGCCATCTGGAACTTGAACAGATAAGATCTTTAGTCATCCAAAACACCAGTTTCGGCAAAGAGAGCCGTTATCAAGGTAAGAACAAAATTAAACTCAACCGTGATTTTATACCCAATTACAAAACAAAGGGAGTGTACTCATTGCTTATCGATGGAAGGAACGTGCATAAAAGCGCAAGAATTCAGATTCAAGACAACATACAAATATATCAATCAATAGATTTATAAAGTCAACGGCCGGTTTAACTCCCTATTGAGACCCTCAGGGTTTATGTTCGTTTGTTAGAGCACGCAGCTCCAAAAGGCCTCTCGGCGGAGCAGCATCTGTACTCGCGAGCGAGCGGGAAAGGTTCCAAGCCATAGAAGCGTAATGTGGCTGGGGAACCATGTCAAGCATTGTGATGAATTGCTATAGTGTTCAACTTTTCCCTTACTTATAATTTTTAGCAACATTTTGAATAAGATTCATGCTCTGCGATGCGTTCATGTAAAGCTCTCTTGGGTACATCCAATATAGATATTTGAGCACGAGCTAACTAAAATGGGGTTGAACAATTAATAGTCTGTTAATACGATTGACAGTATATGAGTAACTTGGTATTTTGAGTGTTAACGATTATTGCAATGATCACATTTGAGATTTCTTTTAGGAGGTTAAGGAAGCCAAGTATTATGATTAGAAACTGGTGTAAGATCTCTGAATGTAAACATTTCTTAATCTAACCCTTTCAGTCTCAGGGGTTTTTGGTACCTCAAGTCCTGGAGCAATTTTGTCATTTTTGCCCTATGTCGGTTCAGCGATTATTCTCTTTTCCTGCGAAATAGTGTACCCATGTGAACTATATATTGTATTTTCAAGGAGAGAGAGAGCTTTCTTGATACCATAGTTAGATAATTAGCTGAAAATTTAGGATGAGAAAGTTAGCAAAAACTAGCAAATAAAAGAAAACTTTATATATTTTCCCCTCTAAATCCTCACAAAATTAGGTCAGGTCAAGTGATGGAAAATCCCCTCCAAGTTTATCAATTCAGGTGTCCTGCTTTTGGAAATACCTATTTATATAGAATTTACATACTTTACCTAGCACTTATAGGGAACATACTATAAGGTGTACATTATTCATAGATTTTTTACATTAGGTATGATGGGATTGCAACTCTAATTTTAAACAAACCTAAAATACCCACAAGTATATATTTCTGTATTTGGACATTCTTCATGCAGCTATTTGGCCACCAATCACTGTCAAATGTGGCAGCAGAAATAATTTCCTGAGCTTTTTTTTTTTTTTTTTTTTTTTTTTTTTACCAACACTTCTGTGTTGCTTGGATTTTTGGCACAGGGGTATGTGTTACGGCAGAGAAACCCGGCCAAAATTGTTTAGCTGCATCTCCTGATTACAGAAATACCTTTCTAGACGTCTGTATCCGTCCCTTACATATAGTACCCTATAGGGTAGTATTTTTTTTATACTTATATAAAACGTGTTTTGGGGGTTGTGAACAGTTGCAGGAGGGTTATACCTTTTCGATGTTGTTGGGGCAATGGGATGTAAGGGTTTTATAATTTTTGTGTTTTCTATGTACTGTATGGTTCTGCTTCTGCTGACGGGCAGAGTCCAGGCTGTGTAGCGGCAGAATGTCAGGACGTACCAGTATGTCCATATGTTTCTTGAGATGCGTTTTTATGGACGTACCAGTACGTCTATATGGGACTGAAGGTTACATTTTATATGCTGTACTTGGTTTACTAGACGTATTTTTTAATCCTAGTCTCATGCCGAAGTGCCAGTGTTAAGAAAAAAAAAATGATCTAATCTGACCCCTATTTCTTTAGGGGAATAAACTGCAAATGGGAGTACTCATGCAATCTTCCTTCTGTTCTGTAACACATCTTCGGATTATTCCTTCTGAATAAATCTGTCCAGCAAACAATCAGTCCCTTGTTAGGCAATTTAAAAGATCAGTGCATAAATGATGGGCCCTTTTTTTGTATTCGACTTTTGAGGATGTTTTGGTGCAAAATGGAGAAATCGCTGGAGGAAAAATGCAAAACGAGTTCACTGCCATGGCTTTGCAATAAAGTCTGGATTAAAAAAAACAGCTTTATGGACATTACTTAATGGTAAACTTCAAGCCACCCAAAATTGACATGCATATGAAAATCCAGTTTTTCTGTGGCCCTCTAAAATATGACATCTATGAATCTGTGCCTCCGCGCAATCTGTAAAAGAATATGATTGTGGGGGCTGCATGGATCTCCAATGACTCATAATGACCAACATATATAAATTTGCAACATTAGGTGCCATGGGTCTATATGAAATAATCTTGTCACTCCATTTAAATTTTTTGGACAGAACAAAAGTCAATACATCACTAAGGAACAATGGAAGAGAATTGAGTATGGAGTTAAAAAATAAATAAAAAAATACTATACTATTACAATATTTTCTCACAAAATTGAGAATTTTGGTTGCAATCGCTGCTTTAAAACAGGTGACTTCATTTAGAATAACTTAACCCCAAGATAAATTATGGTTTCCATAAGAACTAAATACTAACCATTATTGATGTTATGTGTTCAGAAAGTTGCATGTACAAATCGCGAAGGTCACTATTGTGCATAGCGTGCCATCAGTATACTGTAGGAATTATTGCATAGCGATTGTCGCAAGAGCCATTTTTTTTTTTCTGTTTAAACAAAAGAAAATTAAATAGAATTATCTTTTCTCTAGTGCTAGTAAAAATGTCATTTGTAGAAATAATGTCATTTTGAACTTTCCAGCTTACGTTTTCCTTATCTCTTGGCCTTTCTAAAACCAAATGACGCAAATGGCCAAAACATATTCAGTACAATAGCGGAAAATGTAAAAGCCTTTTACGTTTGTTAAATGGCTTCCAAAATTAGATCAGTTCTGCAATTTGCAAAGAAAATTGAAGGTATATACGAGCATCGTTAGAACGGAAGCTTCAAAGATGGAAGTAACGTGATGCAAAATGCATAATTTCCAGTGGAAAAATCAGATAAGTAAATCACCGTTCAGTTTAGGCAAAAACAAAAAAGCGGAGCATAATTTTATATCAAAGGGCATTCTACTGAACAAACCAATGAAACAGAATAGTTTGAGCAGAGTGGCTAAGCAGACTAACACGGCCCCCTAGTCTAAATTTGACCTTCCATGCCTATGATTCTTAACCAGCCAGGGTTATCATGGGAGTTTGAGTTAAACGATAGCAGAACATTTACATTTTTAATTTTATACAATGTAACAAGAATAACATGTTAAGACATACTGGTACATAAACGGAAGACTTGCTCTTGCAACATAACATTCTATTTGCAGATTGTGGGGGAATGAAATGGAAGGAAGAGTGTCTGTCTGGGTTATGTGGAGAAGTCGGTGAAGCCAAGGTCTCGTAAGTGAGGAGGGCAAATGTTTTCTTCGGGATGCAGGTTAAGGGAAGGGAGGTTGGACACCTCGTAATACAAAGCAGTATATTTTGCATCAAGATCCTGATTAACTGAAACTCGGATGGGGGTCTTCCCTCTTGTAATGACTGCATCCATGCAGGCTCGCATGCTTTAAGGTGTGAAACAACCACCAGGAAACCTAATGGCGGCGTTTCTAAATGAAATACTGATTAGTGCCCGGACAGGGATCAGCGATGCCAGCACATTGACCCTTACTGATTCCTGATGAACAAATTTAGAAAAATGCTGTCCCTTTTATAATTGCAAAATGCTTTCATGAAATGTATACATGGGAAGTATATAACCTTTATTTGATCATATGAAGCATAAACTTTCTAATGCACGAGGATTCTCAGCGATACATCGTAAGAAGGTATCCATTAATTCACCACAAAAAAGCTGGTCGGGTAATGATATATTGAGCAATAAAACACATTTTTAAGGATGATTCACAGAGAATAAATAAGAATCATTAAAAGGTGTGTGATATCCACTGAAAGGCTTCACTTATTTTCTTGCCCCTTCAGAGTTGCCAAAAGGCCTCAGGGGCATCAATTATGTGATGGTACCATCCGAAAACGGAACCATTAATCGTGTGGAATTACACTGTTGCCCAACACCTCCTGATTCTCTAGAGATTACCTATTATTATGGTACTTTTTAATGTTTTATATACGCTATGCTACCTGGCACTTTTCCTTTTAATAGTTAAATCCTCTTCCTGTTTTGTTCAGTTTGTTTTTTTGTTTAAAATAAAACCACAACTGAAGTCGTGGCACTTTCCATGGCATACGGTTTCTCATATCCTTTTAAACATTCACAGGACACCTGGTCCCAACATGCAAATTTATAAATTTATACATAATTTGGAGTTTCCAGGGGAACTCTCATTCTATATAATAAACCAAAAATGTAATCCGATACAATTAAATTTAATTGTATTTCCTGTTGCATGTACATCACAATAAAATGGGGTCTATTCACTAAAAAGAATTGGCAAGAGCTGCAGTTTCAGCTCCTATATCTATTATAAAGTACAATATAGGCAGGTTCCTCCGGCAAGGACTGAGTTGGCCCTGTATAATGCATAATTCAGTGGGTGAGGAGACTCATCCTGCGCCAGAAACATATTGGAGAAGGGCCTTCATAATGTACAGTGTATATCAATGAGTTGCAACCACAAATCTCCAGCAAACTCTCCTGTCAGCTCTTACTTTAGTAAATACACTGCAGTTTATTTCAGTTAGTAGCTTTACAGAAGCACTCAGAAGAGATGGCATCTTCTTTCCCAGGGGCAGGTACAACTACAGTAAGTGCCCCCCCATAACATACACAAGCACACACCCTCTGACATACTTACTATTTTTATATATATATATAGTGGCATTGTATTCCACAATGCTATAAACAGGAAAAAAAATAAAATCTAGCATACACTAAAGCATACTCACACCTCACTCATCAATCACACCCTTACCTTGCTTGGAGCTCTCATAACAGCCTGCGCTGTTACCACGGGGTCGTGTAATGCCACTTTACATGACCTGACTGCACACCCACATTCATGAGTGGGCCAAGTCGGGTTTGCCCGTCTGAGGAATTTTGGACCAGTTCGGGAGACATTTGTCAGCCTGCCCCTGACTACAGTTAATCTCTAGCACTAGATGCGCAGTCTGCTAAAACAATACAGGTAAAAGTCCACGAAGCGGCTCACAAGTTCCTGCTTGGACTGACTACAGCATTCCAATGAGATTTTCACCTGAAGGATCGTGGGAAATGAAAGAAAATGAGTATTAAATGCCTTATGATGCTTTTGGATGTTAGAGTTGGGATATATGTTTTGTCTCGGCATCAGTAATATAATGGTGATCCTTGGTAAGGTTGCTTCATATTTCTAAGAAGAATTAAGAATGTTTAACTGTAAAAATAATTCTGACAATGTATCAAAACAAATGCAGTAGGTGCGAAGACAGAAGGTAAGTAACTCGGGCTGGAGCAGCGGCTGTCAGACGACGCGGGCGCGTAACATTTATTCCTATAATAGTTTTCTACGGCGAAAATAATTGTCATGACATGACAAGCATTTTTTTTCTCTCCAAGTAATAGATAATCTATTCTTCCTGGCATTAATCAGTGCTTTTAAATCCTCCTCGTTCTGACTACGAATGTAAGGGAGTAATTAAAATCTATTTTTGGAAGTCACGGTAATCGAGGTCCCTGACACCTCTGCTTTACACGCAGCATGGTATATGAAAATGTCTGTATTATGTAGGTATTTGTGTCTTGAAGCCCATTTGGTTTCTGTAACAAGCTGTCTTAAGAAGATGAATTTTAATGTTTATTCTGAGATGGCTAGAGATGTTTAAAGGGACAGTGATACCCATCCCCCCCCAACAAACTTAATTACATTGCTTTTGTTAGTGAGCCATATCAGCTTGGTCTTCAGTATTGTGTGCCAAGGTATGGATGGGGGTGCACTTTGGTTCTGGATTGGATTTTGGAAGCCACCACTTGCAGATATAGTAGATACTTGGACACACACACTTCTGAGCGTATTTATTGTACATTTGTCAGGTTTTTGGCACCCTAGACAGCCTTAGATGTTTATCCTCATTGAATTGGCAGGATGCGTAAAACATTTAAGGTGCTTCATCTCACAGAAAAGATAATGGCTATGGTTTGGCGAGAGAGTGGATAGAGAATTAACAGAAATGGTGATGTAGCCCCAGTAATCATGTGGTTGTATGGTGTATTACAATGTAACCAGATAATAAATAAACAGACACAATTTTTTTGGATGAACAAAGGCCGTGGTCTTTTATTTAGCTTATAACAAAATTACCATATAAACACTCAACCAATAACTTAGTATCAACTTCATAAATAACCACAACTCTTGGCCCAAACCACAGAGTTAATAAATTAAAAAACAAGGCCGACTGCCCCAAAGCCGGTCGGCCTACCACTGAAACAACCCCAATGTTCACTCTCTTTGCAGAGAGCAACTTAACCCCAATAAAAGCCACGACATGAAATACATTTTTTCTTTTTTTTTTTTTTTTTTTATATAAAAATACATAATAACATATACATAAATAGAACAGGGGAAGGGGGGGGCGGGCGACAATTCAGCAGCTCTTCCATGCTGCCACCCCGAAGCCTTGCTGAAAACCGCCGCTCACCAGACGCAATTAAGGTCAGTGCAGTCTGTTAACGCTGCTTGGGGTAGTGTGACGAACGCCTCAGGGACGCGCTTATATAGCGCAAAATCCCGCCCAAATCCTAGCGCGAGCTGTCCGCGAGCGCAACATATTAGCCGCAGCGCGAGGCAAACTAAGCGGCGTGAGGTAAACTAAGCGGCGGGAGCCGCCCCCAGAACCTTCTTTACAAAAAAGGCGGGCAAAACTAAGCGGCGCGAGCGCATGCAAAACCCAAACCAGGCTGTCCTTTACTTGACCCCTGGCAAGTTAACCCTTTCCACACAACAGCTCTCCCCAACAACCACATGTAACCCTGTGCTATTTGCACAGGGTTTTTTCATGTGGTTGTATGGTGTATTACAATGTAACCAGATAATAAATAAACACAGACACAATTTTTTTGGATGAACAAAGGCCGTGGTCTTTTATTTAGCTTATAACAAAATTACCATATAAACACTCAACCAATAACTTAGTATCAACTTCATAAATAACCACAACTCTTGGCCCAAACCACAGAGTTAATAAATTAAAAAACAAGGCTGACTGCCCCAAAGCCGGTCGGCCTACCACTGAAACAACCCCAACCGCCACAAATGGATACTAAAACCCATTTGTGGCCCATTCCACAAAAACCACGGCCTTCTCAACCATGCTCTGAAGATTTGAATTAAAAATGTCACAACCGATAAATGATAAATGAACACCATCATTTCTGTACAAGCCTTCACATCCACCTTCCAATTCCGAATGTCTGAAACTTAAACCTCCCTCCATAACCATAAATTTTTCCATCGCTCTATTTAATTTGCGCCTTACTCTGTCCAAGGCGCGTAACTCTCTATGATTTAACCAAATTAAACGAGGAACGATTTCAGACCAAACTAACTTAGTGCCTACAAAAACATTTTTTAACTGTTCAATAACATCTTTAAAATCCATTAATAACTGTACAGACCTTACCTTCCCAATATCATTACCCCCACAATGTATTATCAAAACATCAGGCCATGGAAACAATTTCATAAAACCCAAAATATTATCTTTTAGTTTATAGATACTTAAACCCCTTATACCCATCCAGTAGATAACGATTGATGCAGGGTCAAACCCCAAATTTTCTCCATAGCATCGTTCCGCAGCTCTCAGATGTGCCCAGAATACAAAAGAATGGCCTATTATCCAAACCACTATTGGACGCTTTCCTGAAAAGAAATCAATGTTAACATAACATACAAATTACATCAAACGCGGTCTGACATAAGTTTTAAAACGGTTAGAGTCCCACCTACCCAACCTCTTAATTACAGAGTTATCCAACCCTAGCAGGGCCGCTTCTGTAGCAGCCCCAATACGAAAAGAATGCGAAGAAATTTTTTCGGAACCTAAACCCAAACTTACTAAACAATTCTTTAAAATTTTTCTAAATTGAAATTGGGTTAACGGCAACCCTGAGCGATGTATTAACCAATTGCCGCTGAACTCAGGCCTATTGCTATTGAAAATATCTGCTGTTCTTACTGGACAAACATCACAATTGCTTACTTCATTCAATGTAACCCAGCATCCTTTACCCGATTTATCTGTCTTAGAAGATCTTAAATATATTAGCAATTTATCCCTGCATAAAACATCCTCAAATTGAATACCCGAACCACCTTTACTATTAGCTGCCACCAATTCGCATATGCGAAAGGCGCCAAAGAAAGCTATGATAAAAGCTGTCTTAAATAATATGGTTTCATATTCGTCCCAGCAATTGTTATGCACGACAGCCACTAGCTTTTGCAGTAAACTAAAAGAAATAGGTTTTCTAACATCTACACTCCTCTTCTTCCGCGCGAAACCTTTTAATACTTGCTTAACTAAAAATTATTTTCCTACCGCTTGTTTCCCTGCTAGCTTCATGAAAAAAGAAACCCCTAATAAATAACCATCAATCCTAGAACGCGAAAAACCCAAATTAATCAATCTTAAAACAAACTCTAACGTTAACTCTAAATTATTATCAAACTCATTTAACCCTTTATTCTTCATAAACAGAATCCATTCCTGCCATGCTCTAGAATAGCTATCCCATGTAGCCTTAGAAAGAGAATTGTATAAATAAAAACTTAACTTGGCGATGTTAACCGCCAAACATCCCCTGGAACTGTTATTCCCTCCTTGTTGGCCATGGGCGCCAAACTCCTGAAAACCTTAAAATCAAACCGGGATAAAGCGTCAGCAATACCATTATTAACCCCTTCAATGTGCTTAGCTTTCAACCAAATATTATATTTTAAACATAAAAACACCAGATGCCTAAGTAAATTGATAACTGGTACTGACTTTGCTCTTAACGTATTCACCACCCATACTACACCCATATTATCACAATGTAATAAAATCCTTTTATTAACCCAATGCTCACCCCACAAATAAAAAGCCACCACGACCGGAAAAAGTTCCAGCAAAACCAAATTCTTTGTCCATCCCGCTGCAAACCAAGATAAAGGCCATTTCTCAGCAGCCCACAACCCTTGCCAGTAGATACCAAATCCAACGGAACCCGCAGCATCAGTATACAATTCCAAATCATTAGTATTGACAAACTCACTCTGAAAAACAGTAGAACCATTAAAATTTTCAAGAAAAAACTTCCAAACCTTTAAATCCTCCTTGACTTGCTTATTAACCCTCACCCTATGATAACCAACCTTTTTTCCAGCAATACTCCTAGCCATAAGCCGTGAAAAAATTCTGCCCATGGGCATAATCCTAGCTGCAAAGTAAAGCTGTCCTAACAATGACTGAAACTTTTTAACCGTAACTTTCTTAGCCAATAAAACTTCATCAATCACCCTTCTTAACCTACTAATTTTATCCAAAGGCAGCCTAAATTCCATTCTAACCGTATCTATGATGATACCCAAAAATTGCAGCGATGTTGTAGGAAAAACAGTCTTATCCTTGGCTAAAGGAATACCCAAAAACTCTGCAATTTCCATAAAAGAATTTAACAGCATAGTACACTCACCCGAACCTCTTTTCCCTATAAACAGAAAATCGTCTAGATAATGAACTACTGAACTACAACCCGAAACCGGTTTAACTAACCATTCTAAAAAACTAGAGAAAGCTTCAAAATAAAAACATGAAATCGCACACCCCATCGGCAGACACTTATCAAAATAAAACTTATCCTCAAATTGAAAACCTAAAGAACTAAAACAAACCGGATGAATGGGCAACAACCTAAATGCTGCCTCTGTCAACTTTTGCTAAAACAGCATCCTTACCACAACGCCTAACCCACAACAAGGCATCCTCAAACGATGCATATTTAACCGGAAAATCTTCCACATTAATTTGGTCATTCAATGAACCTCCCTTCGGGAATGATAAATGGTGGATCAGACGAAAAGAACCCGACTCCTTCTTAGGCACCAGCCCCAAAGGTGACAACCTAAATTTTTCAAATGGCGGAGACCTAAAAGGACCCTCAACCCTACCCAATGCTATCTCCTTCTCAATCTTATCTCGAACAATTTGAACATTCCTATTAACAGATTTAAGATTATCCACCCAGACAAACTTATCCACATCATACAACGGAATCTTAAAACCACTATTAAAACCATGAAATAATAACTCAGCCATCCGCTTGTCTGGGTAGCTGCTTAAACAAAGGCGCAGTCTTTCCACCCTCACCGGCGTCACTGCTTTTTGAAATTGAATCCCTCCCGTTTGAAACTGCACTGTTCCTCCGAAAACACCTGGAACCAGGGTGATTACCTCCACAAACAGCACACTCGTGCTTACATTTACAGGCATTCATAAATTTACATTGAGCCTCATTGAAAGCCCAACATACCCCTTTTTGCCGTAACTGGTTAACATGGGCTGACTGAAATCTGTTCGTATAATTATAACGCTGCGGGAGCATTATGCTCACCCATGTCCCCACGTCTTTCATCCCAAATTTTAGATTTTTATGTACCGCCAACTTCTGACGAAAAATCTCGTCATAATTGAACCATGACATTCCCCCGAAATTTTTATATGCTTCAAGGACAGACTCAAGGTGCTGAAATAAACCTGAACTGCTGTCTTTATGTTTTTCACAGTATACGCTAGAAAAAATACAAAATGCCTGCAACCAGTTATTAAATGACCGAGGGACAGGTCTTCTCCTGTCCTCCTCTTTATCCTGTTTAACCAGAAATTCTTTAGATGCTGGAAGCAGCGACAAAATATCAATGTATTCGTTGCTCCAAATCTTTTCTTTTAAAGCTTTAGACAAATGAAAGCCCAGAGGTGACATTTCACAAGATAGAGCCTCTTTCATGTTAACCTCATTAACCAAACATCTCTGACTGCTCACAACATTAGACCCCCACGCCTGCGCTGGATTAGGGCCCTGCCATCCCTTAAGGATATCCACTAAAGAGCCCACCACCGCATTTAATTTGTCAATATCGCCTCTTGGGCACTCACCCACAGCCGTATTGACAGGTCCAGAGGAAGGTCCTGGTTGATCCAGCTCCTCCTGATGAGCAGGAACAGATGCAGCCAGAGAATGACGCCTGCATCCGGAGTCCAGCTGACTCTGACGGCCGTCTCCCTCCTCTTCTTGCTGGTACCTTCTCTTCTTGCAGGGCTGTTTGCCTCTAACAGCCCTGGCAGCTTGGGAACGCCGAGATGATCCTTTACCCGGTCTACTTCCGGGTTCGGCGCCTTGCAATGACGTAGACGCGTCCTCATGATCCCGCGATGACAGTCTTCTATCTCGCGATACCTGGACCAGACGAGCAGCAGCCGCGACATCATCACCAGCCGTAGACTCCTCCTCCGCGACGTCTCCAGCTTCAGCCATGACCGCAACCGGAGAAACTTCATCTGTGCCAGGAGCAGACGACAGACAGGACTGCAGCCACTCTTCAAAGCCTCTTCTCCCGGCTCGCTCGCGAAGGCAATTCAGCAGCTCTTCCATGCTGCCACCCCGAAGCCTTGCTGAAAACCACCGCTCACCAGACGCAATTAAGGTCAGTGCAGTCGGTTAACGCTTCTTGGGGTAGTGAGACGAACGCCTCAGGGACGCGCTTATATAGCGCAAAATCCCGCCCAAATCCTAGCGCGAGCTGTCCGCGAGCGCAACATATTAGCCGCAGCGCGAGGCAAACTAAGCGGCGTGAGGTAAACTAAGCGGCGCGAGCCGCCCCCAGAACCTTCTTTACAAAAAAGGCGGGCAAAACTAAGCGGCGCGAGCGCATGCAAAGCCCAAACCAGGCTGTCCTTTACTTGACCCCTGGAAAGTTAACCCTTTCCACACAACAGCTCTCCCCAACAACCACATGTAACCCTGTGCTATTTGCACAGGGTTTTTTCAATTTTATCCACATTGGTTAAAAATGTTACAAGATATTACCACTTTTTTGTATTACAATTTAATAGTTGAAGGCAGTGGAGTAACATGAAATCTTGTACCCCCCCCTTGTGAAGTCCTGACATTCTAAAGTATGTTCTAGCTGCTCCAGCCAACATTCACGTTATCTGTAACCAGAGTTAACAAACACTTACCTGCTCCTAAACTGAGCCTCCCAAAGTCTGATGCCTGAAAGGAGGTGAAGTGGTGGCCACGGACACACAAATGAGCTTTTTAGCAGAAGTGGTAGCCGTATATTTAGTAAGGGAATTCATTGTTGCTTGAGAGTCATAATATTATCCTAATCAGATACCGAAATGAAATCAGGAATTCTGAAGAGCCACTTCGTTCATGTCTGCTGTCGAATTTCATGTATCTGTTTTATTATGAAGGCCAAGTTATGTCAAGGATGTCTGAGTATGAGGATTATTCATAAAACAGGGAAACGCTGCCCTTCCTTCTATATATTAACCTTAATTCAACTGATGAATTATCGATTTGACCAAAGTGTGCTTATCTTAATATTGGAACCAAAATGGTAATAGTCACAAGTCTTCCTCTACAGCCTGAGATTATTCCATCTTCCAAGGGGTTTTTTTCAGGCCAACTCACTCACAATTTCATTCTGCAAACTATTTTATAAGAGTTGATTCTTTTGATTTGTTGTGCATTACCAATCCTCATACCGATGAACTATTCATGGTTATCCTTTTCTTGGCTTTTTTTTTTTGTGGTATGAACAAAAATTATATATATGTTTTTAAACTGTTTACAAAGAAAAGAGACCGAAAAATAAGTTACATTTGTAATTAGTTGTAGCTGGGAACTTTAGAATATTAAATAGGTCTTTGGGGTTGGCAGTTTGGGTGAGAGAATGGTTGCTTGAGGTGGTTCTTCGAAGATCCGAATACTCAACCAAGACCCTTTATCTGACTGAGTTTAGAAATCCTAGGTACCGCTTGATATAAGGTTTATAAATGGGTTTTTTTTAATGCAAAAATCATTAAAAGTATAAGGAAAAGATATACAGCATGCATTTTACATAGTAGGGATTGACTTTTAGAAGCCAAAAATGGCAATTCCTCAAGAGTGACCAACTAATTGAACTAGGCAAAACAGTATTTGGGAGGGGGCTTTGGCCTTTGTGCTTATGATTTTTTATTAAAAATGTGTAACCCCTTAAGGACCAGGCTGTTTTTTACTTTTTATACTTTTTGGGACCAAGGCTGTTTTAACACTTTTTTGAGGTGCTTGTGTTTCAGATGTCATTTTCTCTTCACTCATTTAGTATACCCACACAAGTTATATTTTTTTTTTTCCAGGACAAGGGCTTTATTTTGATCATGTCTAACTAAAAAAAAAAAAAACCCAAAATGATAAATTGAAACACTTTCTCACTTTTATTTGAAAAATCTTTTACTCATTCAAAAAAGCTAATGAAAAACCTGCTTAATATATTCTATTTGTCTTGAGTTTAGAAATACCCAATTTTTTTTTATTCTTTTTTTATTTTCTGCAAGTTATTGGGCAATAAGTAGCGTTTTGCTATTTCAAAACAATGTTTTTCCAAATCGGGTCATTCTGCCCCATGTGCTATTTTGGGTATCTTTGAAACCGCCAACGCAATTTACCCCCTCAAACCCTATATTTTTGAAAACTAGAAACCCCAAGGTATTTAAAATGCTTTTGACCCTTTCCATGCACTAATTCAACTACCACCCTTTGTTAAACTTTGTGGTGGTAATGTTTTTTTAATTTTTTTTAACCCCTTAATGACAGCCTGTACATGTACGGGCTCAAAATGCACTGTTTTCGAAGGGTTTAGGGACCGCCCATTGTCCTTAAGGGCTTAAACACAAAAATTGCACTTCAGGTATGGGTTTACAGCTCCTGGTATGTCACTTTCAAACAAGACCCTGATATGGGTTCAGCAATATCTCCCAAGTACAGTGATACCCCCCCATGCATAGGTTTATTGGGTTGTTTGGGAGGTAAAATGCCACATTTAGGAAGTGCACATTTTTTTTTACTTGGAACTTACATCTGGTCCTACTGCCCCATGTCCTAATTGGGCCATCTTTGAAGCTGGCTAATTAATTAAATTTACCCCTCAAACCATATATTTTTGAAAACTATAGACGCCCAAAGGCATTTCAAATGCTAGTATTTTAACCCTTTCCATGCATGAGATTTTACTATCAACCTTTGCCAAAGTTTGGTAGCTTGTTTTGTATTTCTTTTCACACAAATTGTACTTCAGGTATAAATTTACACCCATGCATGGGTTTGTCTGGTGTTTGGGGGCTAAAAGGCCATATTTTTTTTTTCCCTCCCATTTTGGTCAGTCTGTGTCTATGCCCTATCTTGGAGCCCGGCCACTACAATATACCCCATCAAACCATTTTTTTTTTTTTTTTTTTTTTTAGCCACCCCTTTGGTGTTTTGAAATGCTTTTAGTTTAACTCTTTCCATGTCAAGATTTTTGGGAAGATGGAGTGCTAATTCTAGCACTTGCACATAATAAACTTTTTTTTTTTATTATTCTTTTTGGACCTTTTTTTTTTACATTTTCCTGTAACTGGATGGTTCCTCTGATGCATAATTTTTAAATGTTACCACTTTTTTTTTTTTTTTTTATTAAATATTTTGCTAATCACATTATGTATTCAGCCTGCAAGTGGAGCCAGACCCTCTGGCGAACATTTCCAACTTCCAATGTTAGAATACTGGCATTCATTCGGCTCTGGAGCTGCAGCTTCTTCTAAAGCAGGGCTGTAAAACTCGTCCTCAAGGGCCACAACTAGGCCAGATTTTCTGAGTATTCCAGTAATAGTATTTGGCACCCCTGTTCTAAAGCACAAGTTCTATTTTTATCGTTTTTAATTTTAAAAGCTTTATCTTGTACTCGGTTATCCTTGTCAAAAATGTTGTTTAACTTAATTACAAGAGTGAGTTGAAAGAACAGAACATGTAGGCTGTAGTGAAGATAGATGAAGATGCTTGTGCTTTTTTCATTTTTTTTTTAATAAGTTTTAAATAAATGCATTTCTTTAATGTAGCTAGGCTTAAAACTTTTGTATTCAGACACTGCGAGGTGTTAATAGAAATTGATAACTAATTTAATAATAATAAATAAACCTTCAGGAAATGAATAAAGAAGTGTTTCGCCAAATTTTTCATTTAGAAGCTCAAAGGATTATACCAAGAAAAACATAAAAGCAAGCAAACTAAAATAGCGTAATCATGTCCATTGTATAAAAGAATTTTGCAAACAACTCGTCCTAAAGACAAATGCATTTCAACGACAAAATGTATATACAAATAACTTTTTATACAAATTCATTGACTGATAATGCTTGCTAAAACTGAAAAGGAAAAATAACTTAATGGGGAGAGTTAAGCTTGCTGCTGCGGTATAAACTAACATTCAAAAGTTTGGGGTCACTTTTGAAAGGTAGCATATATGTAAGGTGGGTTTTTTTTTTACTGTAATCCATAAGCCCTGTTCCAGCAGCTAAGTATAAACTGAAAAATGTACGAATTTGGAGAGTAAAGGCCGCAATGAGGTTCCTGGAGTCCACATTAAATAACTATTGGCCGAAGGGGCAGGGTGATCCATAGTCCAGAGCCCATGCAGACTTCAAAACAGGAGGAAGGATACATGAGAACAAATCAGGAATTGGTTCTGTGTGACCTCCACACTATTTCCCTCACATATACATACAGCATAGACCATAATATACTTGTCTGTTCCTCACATGTCTACTTATTTATTAAATCTTGTATTTCATTATCATTTTAGCCAGGGAATCACTTAAAGTGCTGGAGCTTGAAGCAACTGCCCTAAAGTTCAATTTGCTGTAACATACCTTTGGAGGAGAGGTCACCTGTTTAAGCCATCATATCAGCTGGAGATTCAATGAGTTTGTTCAATAAAACGTTGGTGCCAAGAGTAACCAGAATCTCCAAACACCACATTCCATCGCTTCATTGTATCTGGAGGATTTTGTAAACTGTACTACTACAGACAAAAAGATCAATGCGTAGACTCTGACTTCACTTGATAAAATCCACCATGAAAAAGCAGTGGTGCAAAAAGACTACCTCTCTGACGTATGCTTTTTCTTTAAAAACAAAACAAAGGCATTGGATCCAATCCTATGCAAAACTACAAAAAAACTGCAGAAAAGTTACTATAAACTGCACAGCCTTAACTTCTACCTTCAGTCAAATTTCTTATTGCTTCATACAGAGAGTCTGGTGTTATACCTGCTAATCATGTCCACCGTCGGTTATATTTTTAGTCTGATATATTCAGATGAGGCCAGTTTGTACGTTCGCGGCTATGTGATGAACGTCATAGTATAAAATTATACCCTGTGTTTTTCTGTAGAACGGATATATTCTGCTGAAATCTCCCTGACGCACAAATTGTTCTGATCTGCAGCAGTCTGCTGATGGCGAAGACAATTCCCGCGTCTGTAAAAGGTATGTCAGCAAAACCTTCAACGATTCTGGAAGGATTTGTCAGGAAAACCTAAACTGTCAGACAAACTTTACCCGAAGTGATGCAAGTGAGAGCATTACTCAAAATTTTTATTTAAAGAATTAAAAATGCGTGAAATCGCACACAGGCATTGGGAATTCTGAACACATTCCTTTCAGCAAAGAGTCTCAGGTGATTCAGCTTGACCTTGTTACTGAAAATTCAATTTCAGGAAAAAAATGCAAATTCTTTTAGTTCATAACTGACAAACGTATATAAGGAAATCAACATACCAATAAATAACAGTATCCGTGTTCTCTTACAAAATACATGATTTGATACAATGAATGGAGTTGTAAGTATAACCATTGTGAACCATTTTGTCTCATTCAATTGAGATTGTGTGTGTATGTATGTAATATCTTACACACACACACACACATACATACATACATACATACATACACACACACACACACACACACAAAAATTTGTGTGGGTACACTGGATGTGAAGGAAGAAAATCAGTTAAACCTATGTAAAAAATAAAGGTCTTACGTCACATCAAATGCAACAAAACTCGCAAAGGGGTTAAAGATCAATTACTCGACATACGACATGACATTTGACAATGGAGAGAATTAACTTTAAAAAAAAAATCACTTCCTGGTGACAATGAAATGCGTGTTTAAGATGGATTAAGCCTGAGGAAAGCAAGGCACATTTTATTTACACCAGAAGAATTAATTAAGTAGAGATAATCGGCATTGTTCTGTAAAATCAATGGCATCTCTTGTAATTGCAAAAATTGTTAAAACTGTCAATACGCAATCCTCCAGAGGTCACCGTGTCGGTAATTCATCGATATAAAGATCCGTTAGGTATGGCTTGATACTGTACATATCCTTGTATAACGTAAACAAGGAATATTATGATACCTTTTTTATTCAAGGATTCAAACAAATATTTCTACGTTTTAATGGATACGTTCTTAGCAGCAGCATTCTTTTTATTGTGTCTTTGGGATTTATAGTTAGACACGAAGAACCGCTCAGCTAAGACTCCATTAGTCGACTTTGTAATCTATAGAACTCAAAACTGCTTGTGCGTGTTATTCTAAGATATATTTTAATATATTTCAAAACAAAGGGAAAAAAAATGAAGTTCCTTAAATTTAATTACTATTTTATTTGTGAGATTTAAAATCAACGAATTATAAAAAAAATATATATGTATTTTTTGTTGAGTATCCTAAATACTTCCTGAGGAAAGTGTGAGGTCAATGTTGTTTCTGACTCTTGACCAATGTAATATTTGTTTCTTTTTTTTTTTTTTTATTTAAACCCTGGTTAATATCTTAATAGCTGTTTAAAGTTGCTAAAAAAAATGCAAAATCAACCACCAAGACAGACCTGCATACCCCTAAAAAAAAAAACAGCCCAAAATGGTTATCAGATAAAGGTAAGTATGGTAGAACTTGGGCATTTACAACAAGATTCCCACCAAAAATCTGATCAACCGGGTAAAACAAGTGGAAACTGCTGGTTGATTAGGCAACAGAGCCCCCAACTATTTCAGAATCCTGCTACAAAGCTCGTAGTCCGCGGAAAGGTGTGGAGAAGGAGCACGGGCAGCAGGAGCGGCTCAGAATTTTACGTTTGAATCAGGAGAAACGAGAACTCCAATTGTGGAGAAATGCAGAGCTGGTACAAGAGACGGCAAGAAAGTATGAGGAAGAGAAGGCGGTGTATTTGTGTTCTGTCTTATGTATAACAGATTAATCCATTATCATATCCTGCCTAGAACACGGGCGGCACCTTGTGATATTAACATCCGCCAGCGCAAAGCCTGCAGACATTCACACTGATATATGGACAGCTTTTGCTAATAATACTCCAGGCTTTAACCGTAAGATGCATAAATATAAGATGCTAATGGAAGGCCCTGCGCTGTTGGATACATCAGTAATATTGTCCTTTAAGATGTCCTTAAAGTAAATCATGTGTTGGAAATTGTTATAAAATGTCTCCCAGCTTCCTCATCTATAATGTATTTTTTCATGTTTTCAGGATATTGTTAAGATTGGATTTCCTTCTCTGCTAGACAAGATGTCAATTTTTATTCCTCAAATTGGAATTTATATTTTTATGCTGTGGAACTCGAATCTTTATTCACCCCGACAAAATAAAAAAGGCCGATTTTATAAAATTAGATGGTTTGTTCTAATTCGTTTTTTTATATTTTTGTTGCCCGCATTATTTTTCTACATTACCCTAATTGGGCCGATATTGGGGATTTGCACCGATTGTCCTTTTATCCTGGAAGCAAAAGATGTGCTATTTAGCTCCACCTACTTCCTGCTCAGAGTTCGTTAATATGCAATTTGCTTTAATGGCAGTGTCGGACATTCAACCTTTTAAGACATGGATTGTTAGCTTTTTTGAACACCCTTTTAAACTCCATACCTATGACTATTTAGTTTTTTCCTAGCAGACTCAAAAATGTATAACTAATTGACATACTCCCTAATTTTGTACCAAATATGTGCAGAGGCACGCACGCGGAGAGCACAAAGGGTATTCGCCGAAATAAATACTTCAAAATGGCTCATTTGATATTGTATCCATGCGCGATATACACTGGCTGCTAAAACCCATTCAGAGTTTGACCTGGAAGTCTCCAGGTGAAGCCTTCCTTCTCTGGGTCGTTTTCTTTTCTCTCGGTGGCATGACCAGTTCCTTCCTCCTAAATGTTTTATTTAATTTGGAGGGTAGCCCCACCCCTACACATGGCTAATCCTGGCTCCATGGACAGCTAGTCCCACCCCCTCACAAAGCCACTCCCCCAGAAGATGGGGTTACTGGTCTGCAGATCTTTGTCATGCAGCCAGCAGTTTTGACCTTTCTTCAGACTTCTTTGCTGCTGTAGATGGAGTGATGGCTTCGCTCCTGTGCCAGCACCAATAGAGAGACTGGGGGGGGCGATCTTGCCATCTACCACCTCTTATTCTCCCACATAAGCCTTTTTAACAGGTTTACATGTTGCTGATTTGTATCAACTGAGAAAAATTCAGTGCAACATACCAACAAGGCCTTATTTCTTAGCTGACCCGGATCATTATTCCTCCTTGTGACATTAAACAGTCATCCTTGTTCATTAACCCTGTAATGTGTTATACTCCAGCAGCATCTCGTGAATATTGTAAATATAAAAAGATAAATAATGTAAGCTATCATTTTAATGATACCCCACCCCTTACACTTGGACTGCTTTTACATAAACTGCTGTTTTTTAGGGTGTGTATTTTTTCCCCTCGGTATCACGCCTGTATCTCTTCTTTGTTTGTTCCAATGTTCCGTGGCGTCTTCGGTAATCTATTTTGTTTCCACATCCCTGTTGTGTCTTCCATAATCTCCAAGTCGTCAATCTTCCTTCACTTCGCCAGTCCCAACTGTCACTTATGTTGTCTTCTCTCTCTCAGCGTGACAGCTGATTACCATGGAAACGTAATGCTTAAGAGGATTTGTGGTTTTAAGAGTGAAGGAAACAACGGCAATGTCTCTATTATGCAAAACCAATACATAGTTTCCAATAGTTAAAAAAAAAAGTCTTACTTTGAAGAATATATATTAAAAAAAAATAGTACAGATAAGTGATGAATAAGGTTTCGTTTTATCGTATATTGGAAAAAGTTTGGACTTAGAACTCAAAGTATCTTTCCTAGGCTTTCCTGCTTATAGTATAGATCAAGATGTCAATTAACCTCCTCAATCCCAGGGGTTTTTGGTACCTCAAGTGCCGGAGCAATTCTTGCGCTATGTCGGCTCAGCGATTATTCTCTTCCTGTGAATAGTGTATCCATGTAAACTATATATTGTCTTTTTTTCAAGGAGAGAGAGATCTTTCTTTTGATACCATAGTTGGATGATTAGCTGAAAATTTAGAATGAGAAATTTAGTCAAAACTAGCAAATTAGAAAAAAAAAACACCTAATTTTGTTTTTTAAAAATTCCCTATGTATGCCCCTCCAGGACACCTGAATTGATAAACTTGATTTCAGAAATACCTAATTTATATAGATTTTTCATACTTTCCCAGCACTTATAGGGAACATACTATAAGGTGTACAATTTTTATGTTTATGGCTTAACGGGTTTGGGGGTTGTGAACGGGGGCAGGAGGGTTATACTTGGGTAGATGTTGTGCTAGGGCAATGGGGATGTAAGGCTTTTTTATATATTTTTTTAAATGGTTAGAGGTCCTCTTAGGGGCCTCTTGAACATGGTATTAATGCCAGTGATGTCACACTATTTATTCGTTTTCTGTTTCAGCATGTGAGGAGGGTGAGAATCATGGTTTCTCACTCTCCTCCCTGCGATCCCCCTGCACTGATCACACTGTGATCTCTATGCAAGTCCCCATAGACTTGCATAGAGATCGCAGCATCTGTGCCTCATCGGAGGACAGGATATCCCCTGCAGGGGATATCCTGTCCTCTGATGAACTTCCGGGTGACGTCAGCAGTGACACAACCTGGAAGGGAATGCCCGATTGCGCGATCGGCATTTAAAAATGTAACAGCTTTCATGCCGGAAGTTGTTACAGGAGATCGGACAGCAGAAAGCCTGTCAGACAGCCTGATCTCCCCTGTGCAGCGGCAGGGATGTGTCCGCCGCAAGAAGGGCTGGACGTAGGGGATTCATGGGATGCGTTTGTTTGTTTTTCTTGACGTACTGGTATGTCCATAGGGGACTGAAGGGGTTAAAGACTGTTGGGGGGGGTTAACAAAAATTATAGCTCTGAACAGCCAAGGTAATAAATGACTTAATATTCCCTATAGATTAGAGCAGATGGTAACTGATGCTTGATGGGCATGCTCCATCTTGTCCACTGAGCATAAGTTCCCCGCGCATGTATTAAAATGTTATGTATGTCAGACACAAGTAACATCAAAATCACTTAACTGGTGGAATATCCTCCCAGCAGTGGCAGTACAGGGAAATACAGCAAGATAATTTAAACATGCATGATAATAGGCATATGGCTCCTGAATCTAAGACGAGACCAACGACTGAATAAGGTTTGAGACTTTATAGAAGGATTAGATGGGCTTGAATGGTTCTTATAAAATTCTATTTTTCTATTAAGTGTCAAGCCTGTGATTGAATAACCTTATATGCTTAACTTATTTAAAGTATTTTTTGGGAGGTGTGGAGGAGAATGGGACAAGTCCTCCCCTTTGAGAATGTCCATAAGAGTAGTCCCCCATGAGCTGTGGATAGGCCTGTGGCGGTCTTAGACTAAAACCTGCTCCTTTCTCAACATCAGACAATTCCTGGCAAACCATAGTGTCTTTTTTACACAGGACATCAAGCGTCGCCAATGGCTCCCTCCGTGTGTTCCTGGAAAAAGTCTGGTAGGACAGGTACTTTCTCTCCATAAAGTCCTCGAGTTCCAACTCCAACAAAAACTGTACAAACAGCCACTGCCAGAACCCATGAAGGGATGTCTTTACACAAAAAAAAAAAATTTAGAAAATGTTGGCTTTGTATTTTCAAGGAACTATTAAAATAAATTGCCAAAAAGGACAGTAGCTTAATAAAAGCAGAGAAACTTTAACGAGGAGAAAAAAATCCCGAGAACAGGAAGTTAAGATGACTGCTCCCATGGTATACACACAAGGTGGGTTTCTAATACATATGAATTTTGTCATTTGTAATCACCATTACATGGCTTTATTTAGTGAAATGTAGGATTTGGGAAATGTGACAGATCTGCTTTAAATATCTTTACGGGAAAGCTGAAAATGTAATGGTCTGAAAATAACTGGATAATCAGCGCTTTACATTTAAGGGAGTCCATTTCTGGAAAAGGTCCACACTTAAGTGCAAATGAGTTTTTATTGTTTGTTCTGTATCGACAGAACATATGTTAAGAGCTACATTTGTTAACTGTACTATAACAGGCATCAGTATTGATTTTAAGGTCAAAGGGTCGGACTCAAAATCTGACTTCCTCTTCTCAATTTACACTTTTCTTTTTACAGTACTGATAATCATGTGTGATCAGTACTTTACAAATCAATGGTATTTTTCTAGCAAACAATAGCTCTTCTAGAATATTAAATTTATTTATATTCATATATTCCATTTTGAATATTAGTTGAAATGTGTTTATACACGCAACAGATTTTTATAAAATATTAGAACCTAAACCTGCAGCTGTGATGAGCACAGTGGTCCTCTAAATCTGTACGTCACAAATGAGTATACACTGTGTGTACAGTTAGCCAAGTGAGTATTTTGACCGTATAATTTTCATGCATATTTTCCCACCTCAAGATATATATATATATATATATATATATATATATATATATATATATATATATATATATATATATATACACACACACACCAGGTGATGTGTATTTATGTAATGAGGGACAGTGTGGCCTAAGGAGATGAACACCCCATGTCAAGGTGTGCAGAATTAGGCAGCTTCACTTTCTCTGGCAAAACGGGCAGAAAGATTTAGCGGACTCTGACGGGTCAAATATTGTAAAAAGTCTTTGAGGGATGCAGACCTCTTGAAATTGCTACAATATTGGGGCGTGATCACAGAACCATCAAGCGTTTTGTTGCAAATAGTCAACAAGGTCGCCAGAAACGTGTTGAGAATAAAAGATGCAAAGTAACTGCCAAAGATTTAAGAAGAATCAATCATGAAGCTGCCATGAACCCATTATCCTACAATGCTGTCTTGAGAGAGAGGACATGAGTGACGCTTGTTGGTCCAGATGAATGGGCCCTTGGCTGGATCAGTAACGGGCACAGAGCTCCACTTTGACTCCGCAAGGTGGAGGAGGGGTACTGGTATGGGCTGGTATTATCAAAGGTGAGCTAGCTGGACCTTTTTGGGTTGAAGATGAACTTAAACTCAACTCCCAAACCTACTGCCAGTCTATAAGAAGACACTTTCTCCAAGCAGTGGTATAGGAAAAAGTCTGCATCTTTCAAGAAGACCATGATTTTTATGCAGGACAATGCTCCATCCCATGCGTCAAAGTACTCCACTGCGTGGTTAGCCAATAAAGACCTTAAAGATGAAAAAATGCCCTTTCCTCGTCTGACATAAACCCTGTATCTTCTTAAACGGCAGATTAAAGCTGAAGGGAAGCAGTTCACCTCTCTGAACAATGTCTAGGAGGCTGTGGTTGCTGCTGCACAAAAAGTTGATCGTCAACAGATCAAGAAACTGACAGACTCCATGAATGGAAAGCTTATGACTTTTTATTTTTTTTTTTGTCGGGGAAGTGTCACAAATGTTTGAGAATACTAAACAACTCAGAATTTACACTTTAACAGATGATGATAAACATGTAATATGGGGAAATTATTGTTTTCTCATTTAGCTGCATAATAATTATACAGACAAATTGTGCACACACAGATATTGCCCTAAGAAGGCCAAAACCTTATTTTTACTTAAATATTCAGGTTTAAGGTTTCTTAACATTTTGGTTTGACAGAGAGCTCTGTAGTTCAATAACAAAATGATTCCTTAAAAATACAACTTGCCTAATAATTGTACACAGTGTATGGTCGGCAATTTAGAACCCAAGAATATATCCTGGGACTACACTGGCTCTGATACTTTGTACATCTGGTGGTAGACGTTAGGATTCACACGGTATACAATGCCCGTAGCAGTATATGCGCCGTATACTTCAAATCCCATTAGCTGTGGATTGATGAACTGGTCTCAAAGCAAAGATGGGGAAGAAAAGGTCTACTGTCCTCAACATTTGCATCAGCAGTGAAGGTTTGGAATTCAAATGACATACAGGACTATTCACTAATTATAATTATTCATTAATTTAGCGAGTAAAGCAATCTCCAAACTGTTACTGCCCCCGGACTGTCAGCAGTCTTAATACATATGTTTACACAAGGGGATTTCTATATAAATTTAGCTCATGGTACTGATCCCCCCCCCCCAAGTAATAGCCTAAAAAACACCAAAATGGACTTTGGCTTAATAAAATGGATATGTTTTAGAGTCGAGGTGAAAAGGGCACAATAAGATCCGTATTACCAGCTGAAGCACTTGTACTTTTACATAACTATTACTATTGGTTGAAACAAGTAGTTGAAAATCCCTAATGACATAAAAACCTTTCACACAGTCAACACATTTATAACGATCTTGGATAGAAAACCAATTAGTTAGGTTTTTAAGCAGGCGGCTAAAAATAGACGGAGAGACAGAGAACGCTACGAAGCGGCTGATCTGTTACCTACAAGTTTGACAGCCTTTTAGAATTCTATCAGACGCGTTAACGTCCTAGCTGGGAAAACTCCATACAGATCTTGTCATTTTAAATAGTTTGTAGACTGCCGGCTATGGCTTGTTACCTTGTATCTTCTCCATTCATGTTACTCCTGGTTTTCTCACAGTTTTGTTAATGAGAAGCATTGAATACCTTCTCGTCTCCACTGTCTGCCAGGGGTAATTGCCCTTGGGATTGCTGCCAATCTTGGCCAGAACCTCCATGTAGCATAATTTGCTAACTGAGGGTTACTAGGAAAAATGCACAATTGTTGCGTGCATGCCCTCATTGTGCACCACTGTGGAATATAAATCAATAATAAGATTCTTCGTTAGAAAACCCTGTTAATTACAACGCATTACCTTGTATAACGTTATGGTGTTAGTGATTCCATTAAATTGTGTGGGATGTTGATTCGATGTGGCACCATTAATCTCATGGCATGTGGTTATTCGGCATGTAGAGGTGGTTTCAAGCTAAAACACTTATAAATATTTGTTTTGACATCATAAGTGGCTCTTACCAGTAACCGAGTCCACTGTGAGGGTATGATGGCTTCCTAAATTGTATCAACCTATAAATTTGAAATTGTCCTTCATTTATATATCCTATCCAAAGTAGGAAGGGGTTTTCATATCACATCCACTCAGTGAAAATTAGGAATTCCCAATTGGGTGACGTTAGGAGTTAAATCAGATCTCACTTCCATTAGTACAACCACACATGTTAGCCAGGGTCATTATCCCCGGGTTAAGTAAGTTTATGCGAAAGCGGATTACCTCTAAGTAACTTAACTACTTCGACGATCTAATTGAAGTCATTTTCTAAATGGCACTAAAATGACAAGGTAGTGTGAGATATGGAAACGATTAAATCAGATTATAACTGCATAGCCGGAAATAGATTGCTAGTTTTAATTTCTTTAATTTAGATATACAAGTGCCTGTAATTATAGGTGTTACTGTATTGCATGTACAATTACATGAAACTGGAATGTATAGCAAAACGCTTGATAAAATATATAAACAGTAAAGAAAATGACTGCGTAGAAAAGTGCTAAATTGTTTAAAAAAAAAATAAAAAACCCTAAAACGGAGATCACCCCTATTTGTTACGATATATAGAAAGGGATTAAGCATTCAAATGTAGAAGCAACTATTTGGATTCATACTTACAAAGGCAAAACGGGAATAAGTGGAGGATTTCAAAGGCTAGTTTTTCCCATGAAACAGACCATTGGGTGCAACTTTTAGGGATATAACTGGAGGGTTTTAGTGGTAAGCTCCACCATGTCCTCCATACTCTGCCCCAAGGCCAAAAGATATTCTATACTGTAGTGCTACGGCAATAGCTCCAGGGAATTCTCCAGGTTTGCCCCGGAGTCTCCAGGTGGGGGGCTGCTGCCTTCTTGGGTCTCTGGGTCAACCTCATTCTCCAGGGCAGGTTTTTAACCCCTTAAGGACAATGGGCGGTCCCAAAACCCATTGAAAAACAATGCATTTTGAGACCGTACATGTACGGGCTCTGTCATTAAGGGGTTAATTAGTTTTATAGCACATTGAGGTCGCTGGAATCTACATCTTGCTCATTCAAATAGTTTCTATGACAATTGCTGTAGTATATAACAATCTGTACGTCAAATTGTTATATACTACTTAAGTTGTCTCATTGTACAGCACCACGGAATATGATTGCGCTATATAACAATAAATAATTGCTCCAGCTCTGCTTCGATCAAGACCACCCCTGGTTTCTTCTACGAATGTGAAAAGCTAGTTTTGTTTTTGCAACATAGACTATAACTAACTCTTAATTTTACCGTGTTATCGTCCGCTTATGAACTGAGCCACAAAGGTTTAATTAATTTAGCGTATCCAGTGGCTATTACATTAATTAGGTCAATGAAAGAGCACCTGTTTCCAGTAATTGGCCTGTATGGGTATGCCTGTAGCACATAACACAGGTTCAGGCTCTGTTCTCTTCATAATATCTGCCGAAGATTTATTTTGACCTTTTTGGAGAGCAATATTAGCCTTGACTTTTATAAACAGTAATTATATCTGGACGTGTTTGAAACATTCATTTTAATTTAAAGTCTAAAATAATCACTCATGGCTTATTTAAAAATGTTCTTAATGTAATTTTTTTTTTCTGATACGCCAGTAAAATTATTTACCGGTATAGTCTTTACTGACCCCTTTACTATAATTAAAATCTTATACAATGGGGAAAATTTTTTTTTTTATTTATTTTTTTTTTTTTTATAGGTGTTCCTGAAGTATTTCCATATATTACAAAAAAAATAACATGCCTTTTAAAGCATGTAAAAAAATAACCATCATTCTCGCATGCAGAATCCAAAGGAATATCCAAAGTATATAAGCGGGTAACCTGTTTTTTAAATAAAAAAAAAATAAAAAAAGTGGAATCTACCGAATTTTTAAAAACATCTGTTATTCAGCTGCCAATTCAGCCAAAACTTTCCCCTTTTCATATATTTGAAATCCAGAAAGTATGTAAATGCTGCTCCAAGTTCTAAAACCATTATCGGGCATTTTTGTTAAATATATATAATTCATGCAGAGACTAAGGTTCAAGTCATAATTTGAGAAATGCAATGAATATACTCAGGTTTTTTTTTTTTGTAATGAACTAGCAAATCACATTGCACGGTGATCTTATCAACACAGTAATTGGGCCGTTCTATTGGATTTTATGGCGATAAGATAATTCTTTTCTTACTTAATACAAACATAATATATTTAACATATCCTAAGATATAATGAATCAGTAGCGGTACATGGAGCAGGCTCGGTATATGGTACCGAGGCGGTGGGAGATGTCTTAGCCGTCTTGACCTCGGCTCCCAGTCCTGTTACTTTTTGTACTTTAAGGGATACACGTGGACTCTAATTTGATGGTAATATAAATATCTGTTTGCATTACACATTTGTTTTTTTAATTTAAATTTGAAGTGATTTTGGTCCTACTTTTTTTTCTTGGGGGGGGGATGGTTTTTTGGCATTGTGAAGACTGTCCTTTAGGTCTTTACACCATAATCACTGTAGGGTAGGGGACTTCATTTGAAATAACTACCAAAAAAAAAGTATCAACTTATCTCCTTAGTGATGCTATAATGGTTTCCACGCAGAGCTGAATTGTCTTTGTACATCATGATATAAATGCCTACAGCACAGCCAGGGCCGGCCCGACAATGGAGCCGAGTGGGGAAACTGCTCCAGGCGGCACTTTTGGACGGGTGGTAAGTTGCTTTTTTTTTTTTTTTTTTTTTAAGCAGAAGAGAGAGAGGGGCGCCGAGTGGTTTTCGCTTACCAAGTTGTGGGTACCCGCTCGGCGCCCCTCTCTCTCTCTTCTCTGCGAGCCCTCTAGCTCGGTTTCGGTTCCGGCTTGTAATGTTGAGCGCTGGAAGATGACGTTATTTCTGGCGCTCAGCATTACAAGCCGGCACCGAGACCGAGCAGGGAGACTCACCGCAGGACTGCTAAAGTACAAGGGGGGGGGGTAGATAATGGGGGGGGGCGGCAGCATTTTAAACTTCGCCCCAGGCAACATTTTGTCTTGGGCCGGCCCTGAGCACAGCAACACTATACACATTCCACACATGTATGGATAAAATCTCGCTTCATAAAGTTTACTCTTTAAAGTACTTCCCTGTGTTACTATCTGCTCAGTACTTGAGTTTAATGTTACTTTCTGTAAGTTACATGATTGCCTTCCTTTGTATGCGATTCTCAGCATTGAATTATTCACCTGTCTTAACTTAATAAACTGCAAATTTGATTATATATATATATATATATATATATATATGGAATATATTTTGGCTACCTTGTAACATCTTTTAAGGCTTAGTTTAAACAACGCTCGATGAAATCAGGATGTGATAAATAAATATATTACGTTCAGATTGCAAGTTTCATATCGTCTTTAAATATCTGCCATGAATGATTTGTTCTGTGCTGGGTACATTTGATCTTTCTTACAATTAAAACATCAAATTTCAGGATAATGTATTTCACATTTATTCAGTAGCTGCATTCGATGAAAGAATTACGCTTGAAAATCCTCTTATTCAAAACTCGCTCCATAATATATATATAATGTGAAATATATATCAGATTTCTTCTTTCTTAATAGCAGTTGTGGGGGGGGGGATTACATTTGCTCTTCTAGAATGAGAAAAATGGTTGGAACGCTTAATATGCTAAAATCCCAGAAAATTATTTCGAGAGAAACATATGCCCCGTGCATAATGCAAGCATATATATTCTGGCGCTTTTCGCACCAGAAAAGTGTGGAGCGCTATAACAAATATTTTTATTTTGTAAACTTCTGTTAAAATGAGGAATGGTGTGCTTCCTGACTCCTCTTTTATGTCTGTTTTGGCCTCTAGGTGATTTTGTGGTTATTAATCCTGCCGTGAATCAGTGTTGTCCTCCGTTTAACTTCTTCGTCCGGAAACCTGCCCTTGCCCCCCGTGCATAATACCCAACGTCCCACTAAAACGTGGCTACGTCAGACCTTGAATTTATTGGTCTCGATTTAATAAACACTTTTTCCATATTTATTTTAAATGGGCAGAAATTCAGCCATTAATTTAGGACTTTTGGTTAATCTTGGGTAAGTACATTTTTTTTTAAATACCTCCTAGCATAAGTTTGGGAGTTTTCAGAGAAACAAGTGGGGTTTTTTTTACATTATCTTTTAAAATCAATATATTTGCGTTTAGAGAATAACATATTTTGCTAAGATGGTCCTTGCGACTCTAGCTGAGCCAAACTGAGCTGGATTCCTAGTGCTAGACACCAGGAGACTTTCCATACATGATACAGATGCCCATGAGGACCAAAATACCAAAGAAAAGGAAGTGTTCTGGTGTCCGCACCACCATTGTTGTTGAGCCAAGAGGAATCTGATAAAGGGCAGTGTGGATCAAGCTTATATAATCCACCAATACTTCTGGCTATGTAGAGGAATATACAAAAATTTATGTTTTCAGCCTATCTGAGTTAGGAGCAGACTAGATGGGTTTTTTTCTATGTAAGAGAACCCTATGTTCCTCTTCAGGAGGTAACGCGTATAACTAAATACCAGTAAATTTATGATTAAGCTCTAGAATATTCGATACAGAAAAAACATTTATCACTAGAATCTGATCTAAGCGAGGAAATATGAGGGGCCACTTTTTCAGAGCTATAGCATGATTAAGGACACGGCAAAGAATTTCGTTTTTTGTATGTTTTGGTTTTTAACAAGTATATTTAAATAAAATCATGAAAATAATTACAGCGAGTGTTAGAGGTCAACAGTGTTTTGCTTGGACAACAAGGGTTAGAAGACATCGCTTTCATCCCAAAACCGAGACAAACAAAGCAAGAGCAGTCGGAGTTGTTATCTTTTGAAACATGATCAATATCACAACAGTGACCTTTTGTGGACGCGGCAGCAATATGCTGTACAACGTAGCGTTCTCGTTAAACAAATGTGGGAAGTATTCACTGCAGCTTGGATTTAGGAACAAAGCTTCGTTCCTAAGTTGACGTTTTCACGTTAAAGTGACGTTTTGTTTTTTTGTGACTCATTGTATCTGTTAGGAAAAATAAGACATATATATATTTTCTCTTTTTTTTTTTTGGTAACATAATATATTTTCAAATGTTGCGATGATCAAAGATGACTGTTTACAGGTTCGGCGGTGGGAAGATCTTGCGGAGCTGATTAGGTCTCGGGCATAGATTTACGTCAATTGTGCAGACAGTTGGAGAAGTCATTGATCAGTTCAAGTCCTTGCCTCATTATTGAATAGCATTAGAATGTTAGATTCTAGAAGCAGGCGCGAGAGAATTTGTTTTGTTTAACCACTTTCAGCATTATTTATGTAGACGGTCCTTTTTTATTATTATTTTTAAAGAATCTTTCAATAAGCTCTTTAGATTTTCATTACACTATCTTTCATTAAATGACTAACAAGTTACCAAATTGCAACTATATTCATAAATAGAAACCTGCAATAGACTAACTTCAGTGGAGCCTTAAAGCAACGGTTCGGTCCCCCAAATCATGTATTCTTTAGTTATTGTGTCAAATAACAGATGGAAAAAGTATCTCATGATAATACCTTTTTTAATGGACTAACAGAATTTTGGAATGACAAGCTTTTGGGAGCTCTTCTCCCTTTCTCAAGTCTAAAACATTTCTGAGCAAAATGATGCATAGAGTTCAATGTTGTGCGGCAGGGGAGGGGGGGGCCCTGAGATGTTTAAAAGTATGTGCCCCTCCACAGGGTCATAAATGTTCTGAGGGGGGTTTGAGCACTGATCAAAATTAAGATGCTGGTGCGCACATACAGGGAATAGGAATGCAGAGATGAATATAGGGGTGGGAATGTATATGTCTACGCGTGTTGTCATATATACAGGTACATATAGATGAACATGGTGCACTAAAAAATACAGTACATATAGCAGGTGGGGGGATATGTAAAACCTGTGTAGTGGGACAGGAAACCCAAATCAGCATTGAGTCCTCTTCTTGCTGTTGAATAATTTAATTGAATCGTTCTGACTTCAAAAGTTTGCCTTTGTTTGGTATTACTGAAGTCCCCTTTCAGCACTTTGATTTTTAGGTCCTTGATAGAATGGTCATTTTGGGTGAAATGGTGTCCCACAGGGGTGCAGTAGAAATTTTCCTTGTGTTTAATGGAATGTCTGCGCATGTTCATTCTGCCATTTAATTGCTGGCTGGTTTCTCCAATGTAACATCCTAGGTCACATTTAGTACGTTTTATCATATTATATATTTATATAATATACACTACATTGCTAGATGTGCAGGTATATGATCCTTTGATACTGTAGATCTTGATGTTGTAGGTGGCTGTTGTCTGTGCATATGTGTTGGCACAGTTTGCAGCGGGGCCTTTTGCATGGTGTTGTCCCTTTTTTCTTAATTTGTTTCTAGGTAAAGGTTAGGATGACAAATATTGCAGTTGCATTATGAATTAACCCTCGCCCAACAAAAACTAATTCTAGTATTATACCATCTGAAGAAGAGACCTTCGAGGTCCTAAAAGCTTATGTTTGTTATGCTGGCCCAATAAAACTTCAACTAAAGACTCGTAGTGTGATGCAGAAAGGCTGGTGCAGCCTTAGATGACATAACGATACCACGGGGACCTGTTTCCACGCGCATCTAGAACAGAATTTGTCAATGTGGGTTACAAATCAGAGTAAAGGTCGATGTAGAAGAATTTAATTCACACCAATTTCACTAAAAGTACTTGGATGTAGAAAGTTTTTTATAAAGATGGATAAGCTATTTTATGAATTTTAAGGACTGAACAGCAGTCAAATGATATATTCTGCTGGATTCATTAGACGTGCAAATTCTTAGGAATTCTCTTTTGGAATTTAAGAAATTATGTTTTTTTGTTTTGTGTTTGTTTTGTGTTTATTTGCATCCAAAAGCTACTAATTCAGCAAAAAAAAAAATCTTACATGAGATCAGGGATTAGAGGGAATTTAAAAATATGTTAATGTGAAATCTGCTTTCACTAGTCTGGAGTCTTTACAAGATTGCTTTGAAATCCGGCGGGATACCTGTTATTACCTCCTTAAATTAGAACAGCAGAATTGTCATATTTTATCTAAATGCAGCTAAACTAATCAGTGCGTTACCAGCTTGGATGGAATGATTATGGAAAACTCACGGTTTGAGTAAATAAATCCAAATGTGAGTTAATAAAACAGAAAATAAGGGTCGGTTGTTATGGTTGACTCCAAAAAAGCTTGTCCCTTTTACATTTTATTTTTTTATATGAAATGCACTATACTGACGTGACAAGAGTGTGGCTAAATGTGCTTTGCCCCACTATGCCCCATGTAAAACTTGATGAAAAATTAGAGATTGCTTCCCCGGGGTTATCATGTCCTGTCTTTTAGCTTCATTTTAAGTAGGCCAATAGGGTCTGATAGTTGGGAACATCCAAGGCTGGCTCCTGGAGCTCTCCAAGCTTGGCTTCTCCTGCTCCTTATAGTAGGATGGAAGGTGGTGTCTGGAGTATGGAGGTGAAGCTACCCATGCTTGCAGATTTGCCCTCAAAACAATTGAAAGCACATGGGAAAGTTTAGGATCTCCTCAGCAATCAAACGGGGTCAGACTCCACACACCAGCCCCATCAATTCTACTACTAGGGTTTGGCCGTGATCCCCAGAGCTGGTGCATGAGCTAGTCGCTTCTGGTCCATGGGTCGGTTTGGAGAACGAGTAGCAGACTAAGATCGTGTGCTGGCTCGTTACTTCATTTTATTGTGGCCAATAGCAGGGCTAGCTGGAGACATTGTGCTGCTTAGGGACAAAAATGAAATGCTGCCCCAACCTGACCATCCCCCAAACCCCTTCAACCAAACAAACCCACCCGCATACTTTTCTCAGTCTGGTGTCCAGTGATTTACCAGGTCGCTGCATCAACCGGTTGTCATCCAATGACACATTACCACCCCCTCGTGCAGTTCTCTCTCGGAGTATTGAGACAGACTCATTAGCTGTTATAGAGGATAGGATGCCTGCAGAATTGCAGAGGAACTAACGGGGCCAAGCTCAGGCAAAAACTGTTTGGAGTGCCCACTGTTTTTTCTTCTGCTCCAGTGTTGCACCCCCCCCTTACTAAGTGCCTCCTGGGTCCAAGGTACCCATGGTAGGGCCGACCTTGGCCAATAGGTCCTGGCAAAAGGATAGCCAGCAAGTTAAATTCTCATTCAGGGCTGCTCTATGTGAACCGGGATTTTTTTCTTTTCCCGTTTTTTCTTTTCTTTTTCTGTTTTTTTTTTTTTATTTCCCTTTTTCTTTTAAATACACTGGTAAGGGACTGTCATTAAACTGGGTTTCCGAGAGGTGAGGGAATGGGTTCTTTAGCTGTTAATTACTTTAAATTCTACTGGAAAAATATTCTAATAGCAATAACTTTTTTTTTTTTTTTTTTTATTGCCCCCATTACAATGTTATGTGGTCTGTGGAAATGTATTTCAAGACATTTTGCCCCCTTTGATAGTATTAGATACAAGTGATAGTAAAGTGTAAGATACTTTAGTATTGATGAAAGGGACTCTGGAGTGTATGCTAAGGTTGAATGTGGAAAAGCTAACATAAAATATAAACACAACCACTAGGGGTCACTGTAATAAATTAGTTACATTAAGGTTCCTTCAATAAAGTATTGAACCTGGTGGATTTTGATGTCATAGCCATCATTTTATAGAATAACCAAATGTCTGGTTATGTGGGAAATTAATGCTTTGTAAATTTTACTAGTGAAAACTAGCAGAAACATACTGAGTATTTGTTAAATATATCATATAAAACACAAATTGGTAACAAACTAAGTCAAACAATTGTAGTTAAACATCACCGTTAAGTGAAAGCAATTTATAGTAAGTCATAACTGCACTATATCGCATATAATAAGTCTTGAAATATGAGTGATTATTTTTTACACCAATATTATATCGGCTTATGACTGTGAAACCGGTGCATCAAATTTATGGTCTGCTTCCCTTCCTGTTATTTGTTCATTTACCAATTCCTTTAGTATATATATGACCCGTAATGAACGATGGGGTATGTTTAAAGAGTGATGAAAACTTGAATTGGACTTATCGCCAGAGCAACCAATGGAATGGCCTAGTTTCATAGCAACCAATGGAATGGTCTAGTTTCATAGCAACCAATGGAATGGTCTAGTTTCATAGCAACCAATGGAATGTTAGCAGGGACATTCCATTGGTTGCTGTGACAAAACCATGTTTCAAATGTTGCACTAGAGACTCAGTTTATGTTGTATACAGTGTTGCAAAAACAGTCACTTTATAAAGAAATGTTGTTTTTTTCAGTCTGTCATATTTACTGTTACTCACCAGAACTAAACCCATTTAAAATGCATTTCTTCCCGATTCTGTAGATTTTTGGTGTTTCTGTATTTTGTGGCTCTGGAATCAAATACCGCTATCTTAAAATGCAAATGCCTTCTGATTTACAAACCAGTGCGAATCGCATACAGGTGACGCGATCTGTTGCTGTATAAATATTTATTACTGTAAATGCTATGTTTAGCAGAAATGCAAATTGAAAACAAACAGGTTACATAGCCTTTAAAATATATTCAGGTAAACAATAAAGGGGCGCAAAAACCGACTGAGACGCTTTAGATGAGAGGATTTTGATTAATTGCTATTTTTTAGTTCAACGTTTAGCTTTCAGAGATTCATTAAAAAATAAAAAATGTTTAATGCAGATGACCCTAAAATTTATGAGCGTACCTAGGAACTTCCCAAGGCGGCTTATGGAAGGGTACGTGTCCGTTTTTATAGACATGAGGCTTGCCCCCTAACAATTGAAAGAACGTGACAGTGGTTAGGCTGTTGTCTGATAATGGGGCAGGCACAAGCTCCACTCGCTCGCCCATCGGCTACTGACCTCTATTCCCAGGATTTCAGAGTCTCCAGGCAAATTCTTGAGGCTGTATCTTGCCAACTCTCTCAACTTGTTTACTATGGAGGCTCTTGCCACGCAGTCTCTATAGCATGCTGTATCCGAGGTCTCTTGCGTACTGGTGCTCAGAAGAGGATGGTGGAACAGAACTCAGTACTGGGAGACCATGGCAGCCCCCAACCAAAAATACAATACCGCACGCAATACAGTAATGTGGGCAGAGGATGATCCTTGACCATCGAAAGCTTCACATTCTGTCCTAATAGAACGTTTATAAATTCTGGTGTATGCGCTAGCTACAAAACAAATGAACAGGTTACCGAGTATAAAAATATACTTAATGCTTATTGCAGCAATATTTAAAATATGTAATTGAATATATCAAAAGCAAATGATATGATATACAATCAACTTGCAAAACAAATACACAAACGCCGGTGACCGGATGCGTTTCGCCCTCCAGGGGCTTCTTCAGAGGATTTTTGGAGCTGGCTTAATAATATGGACACTGTAACCTCTAAGACCTGCTTTGCAGAGTAAAAGCAGTATGGTATGGCTGGATTTAATTCAAAACTGTGTATATCCCTCACCAGGTTCCATTCTTCTATAGATGTTGGGCATTCAGAGAGGTCTACCTGCTGCCCATATTGCAAAGTCATCAAAAACATAATGGAATGTTGGCAAGCTTCGGCTTGGCTTATATGGCTTTTGAAGAGATGACCTGTCCTTCAAAAAAACACCCAGTGAAGACAGGATTTGGGGACCTGAGTTGAAATGAGCCAGTTTAGTCTTTTATCAGGACTTAGTACCTATACTTGGGGAAGGGGCTTTGTGTTCTTAGTTCCACTTTTTGTGAATGTTCTTCACGTCCAACTTTCTAAGGTTTAAAATTGCTCGGATAAGGAAATTTGAGGTGACACATGGACATCATGATAAACAATAAACAGTCGGCCAAACCTGGTTTTCAATGAACAAACCATGAAATGGTTATTTGTGAGTTTTTATTATCCACCTTAAAGCTCCTTGTTGATGACACCAAATTTCACACAAAGCTTTTCTACTTTGCACCTATAATATTACACTTTAAGAAACATCGTCGTATGTGTCTGTAGCAGAATTAACACAACTTGTTATCTCAAAGCACAGTAAGCACACATCGCATTTCCAGAGAAACAAAAAAAAAATGTATAAGCCCAAAATAGATGGTATGAAAATAGCTTTTTGTTGCTACCGAGGATAAACGGGAAGGGGGAGCTGCTTAAACGTGTTATGGTTCCTCTGCTTTACATTTCTTGTAGTTAGGTACATTTAAATGTTATTCAATACAGTTGCATAATAAAATAATTATTTGCATATATAAAATATTACTCTTGACATAGCTTTGTAAATACATTTAAAATAAATAAGTTTGCTTTTTCTACAATTTAGGGTAGATTTTGTCCACAAAAAAAACCTGCCCAGAGATTTGTGCAAGGGTTAATATTATATTGAATTCTTTTTTTTCATAATTTGATGAATCCATATTTAACTAGCATCTTTCAAATGATCTGTATTGAACTCTCGGTGAACTTGCAAAGTGTTTTTATTCTGCTCACATAAATATAAAAATGTCTTTTTTTTTTTTCTGATTTATTTCCAGATCCGCTTTAATCCGCTGGTACATATAAAAATAGTACAGGGTTTGGAAGATTCAACTGTGCCTCTAGCAAAATCTCCAACAGCCTCCCAGGATTGTAATGTGTTAGAATAAACTCTCGCCTAAATAATAGTGATAAAACTCGCATTATACCTGCTATAACATTTACTGGTCTCAGAAAGATAAAATAAAAACTATTGGTGGTGGGGAAAAAAACTGTTCTCTTTTTTAATATTTTTAATTTCTGATTTTGTACTTCTGTAAGACATTATAAAACACTCATATTTGCTATAATTTATCTTATTTGTTGGCACAGAAGTATTAAAGGTTGGTAATACTCATCCAACCATGTCTTTATGGACCGTGCTTTGTGCGATGGGGGACAGTCATGCTAGAATAGAAAAGAGTCCTCCTCGAACTGTTACCACAAAGTTGGAAGCATAGTACTGTCTGAAATGTCTTGGTATGCTGAATCATTAAAAAAAAAAAAAAAATGTCCTTCACTGGAAGTAAGGGGTTCAAACCTTAATTTCAATAATTCAGACGTGTCCCAATACTTTTGTCCATGTAGTGGTGCATGAAGCCAGGTCCATAAAGACATGGTTGGATGATTTTGGTGTGGAAGAACTTGACCAGCCACAGGTCCTGACCTCAACCCCATCGAACACCTTTGGGGATGGAGCAGAGATTGCAAGCCGGGTGTTTCGTCCAACATCAGCCCCTGACCTCACAAATACTCTACTGGGTGAACGGGCAAAAATTCCCACAGAAACTCCCCAAAATCTTGTGTAAATCCTTCCCAGAAGAGTGGAAGCTACAAGGGGGGGGGCCCAACTACATATAAATGTCTATGTGGTTAGAATGTGATGTCATCAAAGTCCCTGTTGGTGTAATGGTCGGGTGTCACACTACAGAGACAAAAGTATTGGATCTGGGAACTTCCCAGGGTAGGCTACCTGGGGCTCTATTTCTGGGGGAGTGGCTCAGTTAAGAAGAGGGGTGGGATGCAAATATGGGTGGGGCTAGTTCCAGATCACCTTTAGTTGAGGGAAGTGGGTGGAGAGTAGGCGTGGCCGAACACCTTCCCAGAGAAATAATAACATGAAGAGTTTGCATGTAGGGTTATGTACAAAACACTTTTGGGGCACAATGGCAAAAACTGAGTGATTTATAGTAACATTTTACTACGTGGCATCAGATTTGTTCTTTAGATATAACCAAAATGATACGGCGGCAAGAGCAGGATAGAGGAACACTTTATCAACATGTAAGGGGAAATCATTAAAAATATATTTTGTAATGGTGTGAGAATTAACACTGATTAGGAAGATATACCTTTTTTTTTTCTTTTTAAGAATGCCTTATTAAAAAAGTTAATTTACACTAAAGTGCATTAAGATGATTACAATGTGATATACATATTTAAAAAGCACCCCAACACCTTATCATACTGCCTGTGGGAAACAATGGAATGGATCGGTCTTAATCACCCAGCAGCAGGACACTGAGTAATGACAGTCTATGGAGGAACGGACTTCATTAGCGTTGCCATAAAGCATCAGCTCGGTGTGGTGGTTGAGCACGGAAATTTAAAATATCGCACAGAGAAATATTTATTATTGCCGATTGATTCTAATATATGTTCTGATAAACATGATATCAGAACATATATCTCTGGTTCATGGTTTCCCTCAAGGTTTCAGAATCCTGTAATTCTGTATCATGTAACCTTCCTGATGTTGGTAATGATTTACCATCTTCTAATTCTATATATTTTTGTCTCTGACATTTCCTGCTATATCTCCATAGTTTACCAGCCTCTTGATCGTGGTTTGAATTGAGATAAACATCAATTTGTTTTTTCAAATTTTATATTTAAAAAAAAAATTCTCATGTTTCTATGGAAATGGTGAATTTACCTCTTGTTATTGTAAAGTAGTGGCGTTCTTGTTTAGACCAACTAGGAGTAGGGCAGCAAGGGGGATAGAAGCTCCTGGGTTGCTTCACTAGGGGCTCATTGTCCTATTGGCCCTGCATTGTATGTGATGTCATACCGTAAGACGCAAAGACCCAATGAAAATAATAATAATAAAAAAAAGGTAATAGACAACATCACCAGACCAATAGCCTCACGCATTCCAAATTGGTGAATGGGTTAGGAAAGTAACTTAATCTGTTACGGGTACCAATGATTACAGTTTTTAGGAATACTTTATCTTTATTATACGGCCATCGTTTAAAGTGCAGTTTGAGCTGATCATTTAGCTGGCAAGATTTTCCCTTTCGCGTATCGTAGAGAGCTGGAGGTCTTGTATTGGACGGAAAGCTTAGAAAACCCATAGAGACGTAGCATCAGAGTGAATTACGCATAATGGGATTGTGTGATTCTTATTGGAATTAACCCATAATAAGACTCTAATTATTTTAAGGACCATTGGTGATTGGAGCTTTTTTGCCATTTTAACCATATCTTTGGTCAAGTGGAATTCCCTTTTTCCAGGTTTTGTTTACCCGCGCAATTTATATATTGTGTGGGGAGTATACCCTGCATGGGTGTTTTTTTTTAAGAAAAATGCTCCCTTACATACCACACAATCTTTTGTTTTTTGAACTTTTTGGGTTGGGGCAGGGAAGGATTTTTTAAAATTCATATTTTCAGTGGGAGGGTACATTTTTAAACCCCCCCCCCCGATTTTTATTTTATCCTTAACTGGAGATCTCTTTAGGATCATTCATTATCTCGGGGGATCCTGGTGGGACAGCCAAATAGCAAATCATTTCAGTAAATTGGAAGAACGGTTGAGTCTGGCAGCTGCAGTTTAATGTTCATAAATGTAAGATAATGCACTTGGAATGTCAAAATCCCAAAGCAGAATATAGCATCGGGGGGCGCTTAGGAGTCATTATTCCTGAGGATTTAAAGGTAAGCATGAAATGCAACAAAAACAAACGGGGTGTTTGGTTTTATAGCGAGAAGCATTAGTAGCGAAGAAGGGGGAAAGGGGTTTAATTTCCGGAGACCGCATCTTCAGAAGGGTATTGACGTTCTGGTGAGAGTTCAGAGGAGGTCGGCTAAAATGGTGAACGGTCTGCATGATTAAAAATATCAGAACCGACTAAAGGCTCTCAATTTGGATATCTTGCTGGAAAGCAGATTGAAAAGATGTGATAGAAACAAAGTACAGGAGAGAAGATTATTTCAAAAAGGTCATCATTTTAAACTAGAAGGTCAGAGGCATAGATGTAAGTAAAATTTACTTTACTGAAAGGGTGGTAGATAAGTGTAATATCCTTACAGCAGAAGTGGTAGAGGATAAACATGCATGGGTTACGCAACAAGCTATTCTGAATCTAAAAGGAGTCCAATGACTAAAGTCTGATTGTTTACATCAGGACAAGCGGGCACACTAGATGGGCTGAGGGGCCTTATCTGCCGTCAAATTTTGTTTCTCTCTTGGAACCAGGTGATGCTTCTTATGAAGCATGGTGACCTCATTGGGTCCTATTTAGTTTAATTTTGCTTTTTTTTTTTTTTTCCTATATTTAGAAATGGAACACATTGAATTAAACAAGAACCCATGTAAAGGATTCGATCAATATCTTTTCCTTTTATGTCACCATAAATCTGTAAAACGTGCTTATTGATACATATAATAGTTATAATACACTTTTTTATAGGTTTTTTTTCTTCATCATACAGCCTTTTATTTTTTCATTTTTTGACCTTCAATTCTGATTTTTATTTTTTTTAATGCAATTTGCAGTAAAATTTAAATTTGTTTTATTTGAGGTTCATTAATTAAAACCGCTAAGAACGCCAGAAATATTTAATTATACCACATCGCAAAAATATTTTTTAATGTTTCACCACCGCTCAGTGTCATTTTGTTGCCATGACGCTCAAATGTTCAAAAATAGATAAGAACATATCCAGTACTTTTTACTTCAGAGGCACAATGCAACTTTCTTGTGTGTGTATATAATATATATAATATATATATATTCAACAATTATTAAATCCATTAGTAAAGCAAAGGTTTTAGACGCATTTTTATTATAGCAATTTATTAGTAAATTCCATTTTAATAAATAAATATGGAATGCTTTGTGGGCATGCGCACAGCGTTTTGGCTAGATCCCACAATTGAAATCTCATGCAAGCCAGCGCTGGAACCGCATGGAGGTGAGTACCGGCACATGCGCAATGCTGACGGAGCGTACTTTATGCAAAGCAGGGATGGAGTGCTTTTATTTTTTTAAACTTTGGGTTGAGACAGCAAAAGGGTTTTGGTTTATATATTTTTAGTGGGAGGAGTCAGTTATTCCATTTTTTTTTCCTACACCTAACTTTTATTTAAACTTTTTTTGTTTTGTTTTACAGTAGATCACTTTGAGGGGTGTTTATGCAATCATTTTGTACCCCCTTCAATGTCATAGTATAGTGTTTTTTTTTTTTTTTTTTTTGTTTTTTTTTTAGGTAGGCTCTAGAATGTTCTGTCTGATCTCTTCTGGTCAAATGACCCTGTTGGTGAAAAATACTTAGGATATATAACCGCAACAGAATAGTATCTTTAAAGCCCCTTATGGATTCCTTTGATTGTAAAAAATAGAGGCACTGTCCCCCCACCATCTTTGGTCTTCTGTATGGTAGGGATGGCCCTGAAAACGAAACCTAAAATGTGGGAAGCACCGCATACTGAGATGGACGGAGCAATGGTCTGCCGTATGGTTACCTATGTGTGTCGCAGGAGAAAACGTAAAGGATTGTGAACATGGGTACAACGTATGCCGGGGTTACTTGTGGACCATGTCTACCCCTGGGCATGTTCCTCTGAGACGGGTTACCCAGCTAAAACTACTCAACGCTTCAAGAATTTATCAAACACTCAAACTGGAGGGTAGGGCGAAGACTTTAGTCCAGCTTGGCAAGTAAAATCCCCATATGTAAAAAGTAGATATTCATTAGATGATTGTAATGGTAATATCCCCGGGCTACCGAGAAAGCAGATGGCTAGTCCGGGTCTTTGGCTACATGGTTAAACTGCCTGGCATTAGAGGGTCCTCGGTCCAACATGACATGAAGCGGAACGAATGTTCCTCCATCTATTAAAGACGACCAAAAGAATGTTACAAGGAAATTGATGTCATAATAATAATATAAACCTGTACCAAACATCGTTACATAATTAAAAATGTCAATTTTGCTGATTTAAGCATTCGTTTTAGGACGTATTTGTAACTGACACCAAGAAAACTTTAATTTTAAGTTTTGACAGGAGCGAAGATGCATCTTAATATAAAACACTCCTCTAACGCGTCCTACCGATATCGCCTGTTAATAAGCAAGGCCCCAAATTCATTCCATCATCTCTGCAAAGGATTGGACATCTGTTTCACCGGCTATAAAAAGAATCGTGCAAACAGCATGTCAGTGGCTAGAATTTAAGCCAGAATTTATATTATTATGAAGCATATGAATGAGGATATTTTAAACACTGGCTGTGCCATCTGCCTGCTGTATTTTCTTACTGTTGGAGACGCCATATTCTGCAGCACTTTGATGCCTAATTTATAATATATATATATAATATAATTAATTAGGCATCATTTTAGAAATATATATATATATACTAAAATGGGTAAAAACTGCAGAATCCCCCTATGCATTTGTAAAACGGACCACACCGCTATCATTAAAGTGCATATAATGTCTGGAGTGCCACTTTAAGTATATATTTTGCAATTGGAATTTTTAAGGGTTAAGAGCGGAGCCTATACCAGTTGGCGCCCAATTCATACCGCAAGGAAAAGCTGTGACTACAAGCTATTTAAACTTGATGTTGTTTTCTCCCCTAAACATGCTTTCCTTTGGGCACTGATGAAGGCCTTTTGGTCAAAACGTGAGCACGCAACATAAACATTTTCTTTATTCCGGAGATACCCGGTGCTTCTTAATGCTAAGGCGACACCAGCTGCGTCACTGACGGGACCTCACGACCCAAACAGCTGCACGTGGGTGGAAATCTCTGCGCTTGGGCTCAGATTGCTATAAAATAGATGCGAACAAGTGAGCTGGTGTAAGCGTGTGTGGAGTATACCATTTATAGGGCGATGGGCAGGGTCACTATATATTTAAGGTCTGTTATTTTAATTACACTTAATTCTGCACTTCATTTTTCACATTGTCAAAATGTATTAAATGTTCTGCCATTAAAAAGCCATTTAATGTAAATTATTGATAAAAGCAGCTAATGGCGTAATGTGTTTCATATCATGCAGGTGCTTCATCAGAGCGAATGCTTCATTAAGTACGTATTGGCATGAAAGGTGTCGGATAATTAGCTGTTTTCGCCACTTTCTCTTCTGTTAGAGGGCACGTTCCAAATTATGCCCAATCATAACACCTATATAAGTACACAATTACGTTTTTTTGCAATTCAATAAAATGCTATTTTATTTTTTGCTTCACCTTTTGTCTGTGTGTGTGTGTGTGTGTATATATGTATGTATATGTATATATATGTATATGTATATATATGTATATATATGTATATAATATAATTCTTTTTTTTTTATATATATATATATATATATATAAACATCTCTCATTTTTAAGCTAGTAGCGAGTCTTAATCTTTAAATTTCCCATGGCGACTTCAGATATAACCGAACCAGTAAAGTGCAAAAGAAAGTGCTCGGCGCTAAAATGTGAATTTAATATCAATTTCTAGCTGCTCACTACTTGTGTAAAAATATCCCACTTTACATTAAAACCACAGAGGAAAAATTAATTAAAAAATATATGTACAGATTAGCAAACAAATGTGTGCAATGTGTAAAAACTATATATAAAAATGTAAAAATAAACCTGAATCATACTTAAATGTAATCATAGAGTGAAATGTTCTTTAACTCTTGCTTGTAGATTTTGACTGGTGATCGTGTCTCCAAAAAATTATACAGAGAATAACATAGTGCTCACTGCAAAAAATACTTTCAGGAATAAATAAAAAAAAAAAAATATATATATATATAATAATAATAAAAAAATATATAATATATAAGCCACTCACAAGGGGAGAGCATTACTGTTCTAATGTTGGAAGCGTATCGGTGAGACGAATGGCTCTAGACCACCCAGGCTGATCCCTGGGTGGTCTAGATTTCATATAGAAAAGGAAAGATGGGGCAAAAAGCCATATAGTGTAAAAACATACAAAACAAGAGTTTAATATAAAACAGATACTTCAGATATATAATTTCTTTAAATCATAGGCATTTAACTGTGTAGTAAAACAAGTTTAGAAATAATTTTTATAAAGTTTATAATAAGTGTAATTAGGCTTAAAGTAAATCTTTTTTTAATATAAATATATTAATGTAAATTATAATATATTTTTTATTATTTTTATGCTAATATACTTTTTTTTTTTTTTTTTTTTCTACACGTTCAGGAAAGGTCCTATTTTCAAAGGTTTACGTTTAATGAATCTTTTGAGATTTTGAACCTGTGTAACTACAATTATTCATCTACAAATACATATTTTGCATATAAAAGCAATTATAATACCATCTAGAAAATTGTGAATGGCACATTAAAAAGCAATTTCTAACTTCACGAGTTTCCCCCTTTTGGTTCATATTTTAATTCACATCTTACAATGCCCAAGAAATACACGCACGGTATTATCGCACTCATCTTCAACGGAAGGATAAATCCGCTAAATGAACTCGATTTGACTTGTAATTCCTACAAAATACAGATTGAATAAATCAATAAAAACTATAAAAAGACAACAGAAGAAAGTGAAGAAGTTTCCCTAATGAATAGAAGGTGACCTTTACAGTTATTTAGCCGAGTCGCTTAAAGCAGAATTTTCTCTCGGCTTCCTCGCTATCAATAACAAATTAAAGATTAACACGTGCACAAAAAGGTGGCTTGTTATCTGCGCGCTCGCTCTGCAACGCTTCCGGACCTTAGAATTAATTGCTAGATTTAAGCTTTATGCCTTCTACATCTCTTTAAAAAAAAAAATGGCATTTATTAAAGGGGTCTTGTATTTTGGTGCTGAAAATGCATTTTTGCAGACCAAATATTTGATGCAAGCACAAGGGTACCATAGGAGATTCCTTTAGCTAGATATCCAACGCAGCGAGGAAGCCTCAGATCTGAGATTTGCGATCACCATTTCTTCCCCCCCCCATACAGTAAGTGTATAGGAACATAGACTTTGTCAGCAGATAAATCCCATCTAGTCTGCCCATTTCCTACCTGGTGTAAAATCTCATATAGAAGAGCCTATAAAAAGTGGAAGTAGGGGGTGTGATATGAATGTTACCTGACGGGTTAGGAAGACATGCGGATTTGAACATTAAATATAGACAATATAATTTGGCCATTTGTGAAATAGGGTGAAAAGGATGACTTTCTTCTCTGGGGGAAAACTTGTGTTCACATTTGTGTTTCAACCAACGTATGCATAACAAGGTCCATACAACACTGGAAGCCACCATCTCCAGGGCCGGATTAACCAAGGAGGACGTGAAGACATTGCTCAAGGGCCCCGAGTCCCATTCTGTTGTAGACTTACTCTATTTTTAGTAGCTCGATTTGCTTCTCTGCTGCCATAACCTGCAGAGAGAGGAGCCACTCTGCAGCATAATATATATAATGACCTGATTAATCCAGTGTGACGCCGGCTCCTCTCTCAAATGGTCTATCTACACCTATGTAGGGCTTTAGGTCACAGACTATGCTTCAATTTTGTTGCTCCTTCCCTTCCCCGACTGCCCCCCCCATGTAACATAGGCTTGTGTGCCCAGTCGCAGGCTATGTAGGAGCTCGTACCCTGCTGGTGCAATGGCTGATAGCAACTCTAGGTCAGTTTAGAGGAGCTTTAGTGCCTTGTTTTTTCCACCCATGTGTTGTCTCATTTTTTTTTTTGGCAACTGTCGTGAACAGGATCATTTTGACCAGGTGTTATGTGCCACTTGCCAACAGTCCCATCCAATGTCACAACAGACTCGCGCTTTATTGGGTGCACGCGCGCATAATCATATTTTACAGTTAAACTTTGTATAGGTGCAGTGGCCAGATCTTGGGTTAGATGGGATGTAGATGAATCTTCAATAAACTGTTTTATTTTACTTTATGTATTTGACATGGGGAAAATAGTTGAGCGCAAGAAGAGGGGCCTTTTTTGTATGACTGTTCTATGGCTGCACACTCATTACGGTAATCTTGGCCTTCACATCTCAAAAAAAAATAAATGGCGGAGGAGAGACCAAAGAAGGTGAATATTGCATGGTTTACTGGATGAAGATTGTACCACATGTACCACTGGGTGAAGACGAGAGGGCTTTTCAGCTGGAAAGGCTCAGCCTTCTGTATGGGTTTGTTTGTCTGTACAACGAAGTTCAGAAACCCTCTAAAATTTTAATATATTCCTCCTGGAGGAAAGACAAGACACAGAATAGCAGATAAGAACCTTCAAATGCAAATTCAACGACACTACTGGAGGGTAGGAGTAATGCTGGCACGAGAAGCCCTAATCTAGAGGCTTTGGAGGCTTCTTATCTCACCTGTGTCCACACCTCAAGAAGAAGTTACTATCCTTAAGTGACAAAGTAAAATACGAACTTCTATAAGTAAAAATGTAGTTCATTGAAATGTCAGAACATCAACTTTTCAAGTTTCCCGTAGGCAAATGAATGAATTTTATAAATAGTTTTTTTTTTATATATGGTAGTTGCTTTCATGGGAAAGAAGACTGAAAGTACCGGGTAATTTATGGCTCAATATAGTCTAAAGCAACTCAGATATGCAGAAGATTCATTTACATTTTTAATCCTTATAACATACCTTTTGCTTGGATTTCAGAGTGGCTGCTCCAGGCAAGTTAAGCAATTTCATAAGTATTTTTGGTACAAACTGTCAAGAACTTCGCTATTCCCTTAAAAAAAAAAAAAAAAAAAAGTCAATCCTATCAATCAACCTAGTTTAATATTCTTGGTTTAACACTTTTCTCTATTGCATGAGAACTATCCAATTCACATTCACAAAGAAAGACGTACTTGTCCAATGCATGTCCAACAAGAATGGGGGGGAAAAGTAAAAAAAAAAAACAAAACAAAAAAAAAAAACAAAACAAAAAAAAACGTACTCATATTAAAACATTTTAGGGGGCTATATATAGTTGAGCATTCAAAGACCACTCTTCAAACATAGCACCAGAATCACTTTTTATGGATAACTTCTATAGTGACAGATGGTGAGGAGACCACTGTTGGCTAGGGCTTATAAACTAAAGGCAAGATTGGACCCTTGGTGTAAAGACATACCTGGAAGATTTATAAGTGAGCTGACATATTTGAGAATCTTCAAATATTAACTCTTTAGGAGTCCATCACAAAAGTTCTACTAGCAGAAACTTGCCCTATAAGATTCTAATAATGGTCCTTATGGAAACCACTTGTCATGGGGTGAAGGTAATCTGACTGCAGCCTCTCGTAGTTAAGCATGAACTATGAGCTGATAGAAGGATGTTCTTTGACGAAGAAAACCAAAGCTAAGTATGTTAGCTAAACTTTAGACTATTTCTAAGACGAGACCAAGGACAGATGAAGGTTTGAATCCTGCTGTTGAGTTTACAGCATGAAGAACGGGTAGTCTAGGTGGAAATAATGGGTCTTATCTGTTAAGTTCCATGTTTCTATGACGGGTCAGTAGTCCTTCTGTCCTGTCTGTAGTGGATCAGATGCCAGCATAACGCGTGACCCGCAGGAGCAGCTTTTATCGGAACATAAAGGTCCTCGGATCGTGATGCTCTCCCTCCCTCCTATTTGCATGCTGTAGAATGGAAAGTACATTTTCTACTGTATTTGGCGAATCTGAAAAAAACCAGTGGTGGTCACCTTTTAAGGGTTAAGGTGGCAGCCTCTTATAGGGTACAAATAAGTTATTTATTACACATTGTAACATATAATGTATTTATCTGGTAAATGCAAGAACGGATTAGAAGGGCAGTAAATGTTTAAAATGTATTGCTGTTCATAAATTGTACAAATGTCATTTTAGATTACGTTATACATTATGGAAAACAAATCTTTAAATGCTGTAACAGAAAAAAAAAATATTCGTTTTTATAAGCTCTTTTGCCAGGAACAAATTGCTGCTGTTTGCATTTTCTAGTATCCGTTGTGTATATAATTATATAGAAATTACACAAGTACCCTTTTTACCATACAAATTAACATGAAATTAAACACCCAACAACTCTTTTCCATTAAACAGGGATAATTGCAAGTCAGTTATCTAATTTCCGCTTTCAGTTTCAAATACAATATAAGAATATTTATTATCGATTCATTATTTTGTCTACAAGCGGATCTGTGAATTTTCCCAAATCCTATATTTTTTTCAATAGGGAAGGTAAATGATGTACTGTGGTTTTACAACCATATTTCTCTTAGGTACCTTCTACGAACACCGCTTGTCTAGTTGCCATGAATGTTTTCCTACGGTACAAGCTCTACCACTCCTTTTGGGGTTATAGAAATATAACATTTGACGGGCCACCTAGTCTTGCTGCCCCTCTGCCGCGTAACTGGTAATTGTCCTATTGAGCGATCAGGTTCCCAGCGTGCCAATGCTCCATGGGCCAGTCGGAGATCTCTCCCGTGCAACAGGCCTGTATTTTTTTTTATCTAATAGCAACATTAAAAATGAGGTTAAAAATGTCTTTCATATCCTTAAAATAAATAAATAAATAGTCAAACAAATATCTATGGCAAAGTGTCTTCGTAGCTATGTATATCACATACAAAATTCATTTTGTCGCTTACAATAGCACAGCAGGAGGTTTCTAAACACATAATAAAGCAGAATTTCAAGGCTGCGACGGTATCGCCTCCTTTTTATAATATTTAATACATCTAACCTATTACATATTCATTCATTCATTTCACAATTACAATTTTTATTCAAATCTCCCTCTAAAATATATTTCCTGATGTTATTAGCTATGAAAGAGAAAGTATAAGAAAACATGCAAAGGTCCGTTTCACATTAGAGATATAAAATAATGTAATGCTGCATATCTATAGATAATGTTTATTTTTCTATGTGCACCAAGCCAGTACATATACATGTCTTCACCTAAATGCTTACATTAACTTGTATTTGATTATCGGAGCTACCAACAAATGATGTGAAAATGCATTTGCTTATTACCATACCTGGGAACTCTCCGGGTCGGGGGTCTTGACACACCCCCCCGGCCCATTTCGCATTTAAATGGGGGAGTTTCCCATGATGTCAGCGGGCAGTCCTGACCACGTCCCGCAAGGGATGGCTCCAGTTAGCCGGAGCTCAGAAGTTCCCAGGTATGTTTATTACTTTTGGCCTAACCCTGGACAGCACCCCCAGTCGTCCCCTCCGCAGTCACTGTCCTCACAATGGTGCGCCAACATATGACATCATATCCTGGTGCTCAGTCTTAACGCCATAAAATGTCTTTTAATGCAGTCTGTGGAGGCTGTACCGGCATGAGACAGTCTTCCATAGTTTAAATTGGCCAGTTGGGGAGATCAGAGATGTCAGTTGCCACCATCTCGTTGAGCAGGAGCACGCCGGAGCGGCTAATCGGCCACAAGGGCAATCTGATCCCTGGCTTTATGGCAGAGGGACTGCCACTTTATGCCGACTAGGAATACATTATTGGGAAAATGGGCTTGGATGGTAGCCTTTGTGTCCAATCTGCTGATACACATGGAATACATAGAATAGCATTTTATTTTCTTGGCATTGGATATTAGTTACCAATTTTTCCCATTTCAGGTTATGCCATTTCCTATTTATAACCCATCAACAAGACTGACAGATGCAGGTCTCCTTCTCAAATCTACATGTAACCCAGGTATCTATATACCTCTAGTTACCATAGATACAGACTTCCTGGGCAAAGAGAGTGATCACTGGAGCACTGGGCATGACTTGGGGCCAATAGGAAGTGAGGCCCTTCCCCCAGACTGCCTGGGGAGTAGAGAGAGAGAGACTGGAGGTGGCTGAGCTGGGGAAAAAGGAAGGGTGACTTGGTCTCTACAGAAAAGCACCCCAAGAGATCTCTGTACCTTCCCTGTTGCTGAGGATCCCACAAGTCTCTGCTATGAGGAGCTGATTGATTCCTGTGTCAGGCTGCTAGGTGTCTGAAGGCAGATGTGCTGCAGATGAGCTTGCCATGTGGTTCCAGTTGGAATACTGAATCCAGCATACAGCAGAAGGCCTACAGAAGCTAAAGCTGCCAGACTGCACCAGATCCAGATATCAGAGGAAGGTACTCAGGATTAGTTACAGGCACTGAGACCATCACTACCCATTTCAAGGGAAGTATTACCTCCATCAAGGGCCCCAACATCTATGTGCACCAACGTTACCCCAGGGGACTGATAACTATACAAGGTTGGGTTCCTAATTATTTGGGGAGGCAGGTGATTTGGACTGGGCTTGATTCAGCTATATTTTGTTTGCTGTATACCTGCTGATATTATTGAAATGCTGTTGGTTCCTGATCTAAACTAATACATGAGTTCATCTGTTTGACAACTTTACATTCTTTGTGTTTGAGTTATATATATGTGTCCTAGTACACTACACTCTAATTCCCTGGAGTAATTACTAGGTGGAGATAAGTCGTTTCGCAGTTATGACCCAATCAAATCTTAATAGATTGTAAGCTCACAAGCATAGTGTGCTCTTCTCCTTATGGATCAGTTTACTTGTTCATTTTATTGCGAAATCTTTATTCTCCTTCGACTTTAATATCTCTATAGAATTCCCAAGAGCCTGATAAGTACAATTTATTCTAATGTAACTAAATGTTAATGCATTTGTTTTACGGATAGAGCGGTCTGAACAATTTCTTTCATTTGTCTTCTCTGGGAATGCTGATAATTTATTGAGTTTATTAGACCGGTTAACTCTAAAGCAATACACGTGTCTTCGTTTTTTACAGGTAGAAGCTGACGGATCCTTGGAATGAAAGCAGGCAATAAATCTTATTTATTTATGTGATTAGGCTTACAAATAAAACGATCATACAGAGCATATTGGGCTCTACGACAGTATTTATTCTAAGGAAATGAAACTCATAATAGGAAACAAATATAGCATAATAGGAAGTAATGATAAAAGTGCATGACATATCGGTAATGAGTTGTTTAACATGCAATTTAGGCTCAAATCATATTCTTTTCACCGTGTTGAGTTATCGACATGCTGCATCTAAAAGAATTACATAAAAAAAAAAAAAAAACACTAACCTCTTTCCATTTCCAAGCCAATAATCTCACAGATTCCCTACCGTGTTTTATTATTTTATCCAATAGCTGATAGCTTCATCGGGTTTACTCATCAAACCGTGGTAAATATTAAGGTCCAAAAGTTGTTGTTTTTTTCCCTAATGAAAAGCGGAAACTAAGACATCCTTCCGAAGTAAACGAGCACCATTCATACAAAGATAAAGGAGACGCCATACCTTGTAAATTCCGCCTCTTTTTAAATTAAAGATGGAACAGATGATGGGTAGATATATAAACCGTGATCAATTGGCTTTACCTGAGTAATCCTCTAATTACTGGAAACCTAAAGTGATGGTAAAGCCACAATCCAAAGTAAAAATGAACAATAAAACATAACCTGTGATATAAGTATTAAAAGATACGACTATCTCATGAGTTAAATGGTGGGAGAATGTATTATATCACCTGCAAAAATGCAGCAGGGCATCCACTAATATTAACAAAGGATAAAAAAAGCTTCTTGTATGTGATATAAGTGGATGATACAGTATATTTAATTTAGTAGCGGTACCGAAGGAGTTAATTAAGCACTGACCTGACGTGTGTTTCAAGGCTTCGTATGACGTCGTATTCCGGCACTCGGCATAAAAAAAGCCGGCACCGCGACCAAGACACTGAAGACAGAGGCCTCGCAGAGGAGAGTGAGGGGCGCCGAGCGTTTGCCGAAAACCTATTCCTGGGCAACCGATGGGTGCACCTCTCTCTCCTC